>NW_024540429.1:0-103911 GCF_016647625.1 Suillus subalutaceus
ACATTATAGTTTATGATGTAAGCTGCCAAAGCTCCACTGCTTCCCCAATCTCCTGTCACTTGCTAGAAGCGCATTGGAGCCTCCGGAGTCCGCGGACATATCATTTCAGCGATACTGCGCGCACTCTGGGGAAAGCGGTACGTTGCGGGCGGCTGGGCGTTGTCAGCAATACGGGCTATGGCATAGAGAGCCCCCACCTATTATGTAAATCAATTTACTGCCGCAGAGGCGTGTTTGACCTGGGGTGATCCGGGATCTCCCAGACCATGTGACTTGGCTCAGTTGAATTTGAATTTTGTTATTCCTTGTCCAGACGCGCTCATATAGTATGTAATTATAGTAAGTTAAGAACAAACGTTTTTTCCGTTTAGTAACTTTTCAGTTCGTTGTCTCTCCTATATCCTTCTTGCCATCATGTCTAACCCACTGACGGTAACAGTCGATACTTATTCTGCTCTCTCATTTTCAAGTTCCACATCTTTCGCTCCTTCTGCTCTTCCTCCATCTTCTGCTCCTTCCCTATCTTCCACACCTTCCACGACAACTGACAGCAATGGACAAACTTCAACTACCCCTGCAACCACAAGTACCACTCCAACAACAACCTCCATGACATTTGTCCCGACTACAGTACCCGTCGTTATTATGTTCGTCCTTTCTTATCTCATGTCTTTTACAGTCCTTTATCCAATATGCTAGCTCAACAAATGCATACGGATCAACAGTCATCATCACAACAGAGATATCCACAACAACCTCAATCCCTGTCTCAACTTCCTCTTCCTCTTCCACAAACAACTCATCAAACACCGGCCCAATTGTAGGTGGCGTAGTCGGTGGTATCGCCGCGATTGCCATCTTCGCTCTGCTCATCTTCTGCTTACGCCGTCGCATAAGGCGAGTCGAGTCCGATGGCAACTTTGGCCCCGATCGTGTTATTTCCCAACCTTCAGGGGGTGGGACTCTCCCCCAAGTCGACCTTGGCGAGGAAAATGAGATCACCCTTACACTGACCATGGTAGCAGCATGCGCCAATACGGAGAAAGCCCCTTCCTACCTGCGGGTGCAGCCGCCGGCGCAGCAGCTGCCGCAAGTATAAACCGCACGACCCTCCCACTTAGCTCTCCCTCCCAATACAGCGACACCGCCACCACTGCTGCTAACGGGTACCCCTCTCAGGGCTTCATTCGCCCAGGCCCGGGCCGGTACCCCCAAGGCGGACCAAACATGTACTCAATGAAGGAGAGAGAAGCTGCTTCTGGACGTCAAGGCCTCGACCTCGCTACCCAGCAAGAAGTTGATGGAGAGGGTTCTGGCGTTGTCCAGCACCAAGATGCGGGACGGGTGCATAGTGAAGAAGGCGAACCAAGAGATATTCCGCCTGCGTATGACTCTATATGGCAGTAGACTCATGCAGGGATTCCAAAAGGTGATATTTGAAGTTGAATGCGTGATACTACCCCCTCGCCACGTTTCGATGGACACCTCTTTTGGACGTTCATACGTATGTACAGTGCATTGTCATTGTCATCACGATCTCAGACACTGATTCCTTGTTTATTTTCGACACAAGTTGTCGGACGCCGCGATATCATCAGCCAAGTATATCATCTGCATTTGTTTGATAGGTAAAGAGACGGAACTTTCGCACACATCATTCACCTTATCTCTCACATAAACTAGGCACATCAAGATGGGGGCGTAGACATCGGGGACAGCATTCGTGTTGCAGGTTTGGATTAATGATCTAGAGAGTTGACGTTATGGTCGCAGGCTGCCATAACACAGTGGCAGACGGGCCTGTGAGCGCAACTTGACAACAGTTCTCCAGTGCCAGAGACGGCTAAGAGAATAGTCAAGCTCCGTTCCTGTCAGAGGCACGTCAGTTGTATGGTCAATGGTCAGACTATATACATTTAAGATACAAGGAGTCAGACGCACCTAGTGGCAGCCCCAGTATCTATAATTAGGTTTGATCAACGCATTGCAAGCAGATTCGAAAACTCCTTGATTGCTCCTTGATATTTGAAATTTTGCAACACCATCATTGATATCAGGTACCAGCTACCTTGGTTCTAAATCTTCAAAGATCAATTGCTCACGTCGGCGTGGTCTTCGGCTTGATGCAGATAGTGTCGATATGAGGAGAAAGTACGCGTCCAAGCCATGAATGGAGATAGGGTTGGTGGAGGGATGAGACAATGTCGCAAAGGTGGATTGTGCTCATACTCAAGAGCGCCTTCGCACAGCCCTTCTTGATTATCTTAGTGTTCTCACAGACAAACAGCCTGGCGAATCGCGATCCTCATGTCACGAAAATGCCGGTGACCACTGATAGGAAAGCTTGGAGAATTTGCATCCACTGGATCCAAACTTGATGAGTCTAACGCCGTTCGTCTCGTAATTTGATGCCATGCAGATGATCCTTATTATGATGGGCAGTGTCGTTGATGGATGATGGCCAGGGTAGGGAAGCGAAGGTGATTGCGAACACGCTGGCTGAGCTGCAGGGCGAACAGAAAATGGACTTTAGAAGGATTTGCTGTATTCGGAAGAAAGTCGATGGCGTTGGTACCAAGGCATGGACCAGAGACATAGACTCCTAACCAGTCTGGCCATGCGTCAATTTGAGATGGTGAGAATTTTTTGACGTGGCGATCTCCACATAGCTTAGTCAGACACGTACACGGCAAGCTGTTCGAGTTTTAGCAGGTTTTAGCGTAGCATCACATCACACAAGCACAACACTCTTCGGTGCATAGTCCCAACCGCAGCTCAGCGTTCAAGGCGAAGATAGTGTGGACGATGGGTATACCAGCACCACATCCAAGTGTCTGCCGTGTCCTACGATCAAGACTGACTCGGATAGACATCGATTATTGGGATCGTGAACTATATCCTGGTCGACTGTGTATGAAGTATTAGGGATCTATGACCTGTCAGTTGGTGCCATCTGGACGCCTGAGAAGTGTGCGAGCCGGAAGAGCCCATTGTTCAACTCGGTACTATGTAAACCCAACTTGCAGGAGTTGTCATCATTAGTCGTGAATCGTGTGCAAACAGATTTATAGTGCGAGTTCTGCGATATTAAGGTATCCATCATGCCAAGCCACCCAAACCAGTCATCTCACAGTCCAAACTTCACAACACCGAATAAGCCACGCGATAAGACGTCACACCGTACGGTCTCAGGCTCCAGGTGACATGTCCGACATGGAAATGTACAAGAGCGCATCACCGTCGTGCTTGGTATTGTCGATATGCCAAAGACGGAGGTGCATCCGCGTGGCGAGGATTGCAAGGATAAAGACCTCGAAACTGTATATAGGGTATTGTCAGTAGGAATCCACGACAGAAGATGAAGTGCATACTCTTCGAGGAAGGAGTGGTATGGGGACTGAGAGTGTAAAACATCAATTATTCGATCGTATTGAAGGGCATCAGGTTCACGCACATCGGGAAATATCACTGGTACAAGGACGTTCAAGGCCGAGAAAACTTTCCGAACAATGATCATCACCGATGAGTACGGAAACAGATGTAAGTCCTGACTCACGCAGACCGCATGCATAGTAGAATATATTATGCTTCACTAGGGTAGCATAGAGAGGATATCTTGTCGACCGCCAGTTCCGTATTGCACGGATGAGTGTGAGGGAGACCAGTCCTGGGGAGAGCGTCAGTCAGCACGCGTTTATAATGTATCCCAGGTCCCGACGACATGTACCCAGTTGAAACACAAACAAGAGAATAAACGGCAGGTACAATTGGACACTGCTCGAGGTCCGGTAGCAGCCTGTGATGCCTGGAATGCCTGAGATGGCGCTAGTCGAAACTGGGAGAGTGGAGTGAATATATGGGAACACTAGCTGGGGAAGGTGAGAGTACATACAATATTGAGACTTGGCAATAGCACTAAACCAAATGCCGATGAACGATACGATGACAGCCTGACTGAGTCAGCGATCAAGAGCTTGGATGCGTGAGGGCACGAGACTCACAAAAAGGGTCGACAACATGGCTACGAGTACGATTCTATTGTTGCTCCAGAGCGCATATGTTCTGAGCACAAAAAAGCCTGGATGAATTGGATCAGGAGCACGTTTGTGTCGCGAGGAAGGAGATATACATTCAGAGCAAGTGAGGGATATCACTGCAAAACCTGTGAGTGGAAAGAACAATGATCGGTAAGAACGTGCATATAGCATGTGCCATGCACGTACATGAGTAAATACTGATGAGAATCTTGCAGGCCTGACCATGTCATGCAGTGAGTGTCGTCATCAGTGGAAGTCTGCTACACCTTTACATACCATGGAGTTCTCATTCGGGGTCAAGGTCACTGAAGCACAGCATGTCAATTCAGTATCGGGGGATGTGTGCTGGGAATGAACGCACGACGTGTGTCTGCGGCGATGAGGAAAAAGGGTATATATCGTGCAATGATATAGAGGCATTTCACGTTGGACCACCGCGACCGAAGCAGGAATGTCCACTTCGCACAGCATGTTTTCAATATCTAAAGCTAGGCATACCACGGAAGAAGCACATTACTTACCTCATCGTGAAGTGAACAAATATAATCATAGGTCTGAATTAACAGGTTTGACGGTGAACAGGACTAGATCGGGACAAACCTACCCAGAATACAATCAGTGACGCTGAAACATTATGTTAGAGTCAGGAAGAAAATATTCTGAAGACAGCACGCACTGCATATGTACTAGTGGCACCCATGGTATATCAGTTATTATCTTGTCATCGGGTCGAGGAAGCGACAAACCGCTAAATACTGCAGAATCCTGGCCGCTGCGATATCGTCAGCCGAGTACTCCATCTGCGTTCGTTGGAGAGGTAACTTGGAAGGATGTGTTTTGCGCCCAGAGCATGCACTTTGTTATCTCTTATGGATGACTCGGAGCTGGCCAAACCCGATGATCGATGATCATGATACCAGGTGTTCACGAGGCGCAAACACAATACACACCTACTATAAATGGTTAGGTCGGATCAACACAGACCCAGTTTGGATTCAGCGTCAAGTACTTACTAGTACTACGTTGATTCATGCCACATCAACTTGTCGGAGAGAACGTAGCTCCACTTTCAGACCTCTCTAACAAATTGCATAGGCTCATACCAGAAAAGAACTCAGTCTTAGTTCGAAATACTAAGAGAAGACATCACCGTAATCCGGAGGAGGTTATTAGAAAACGTCGAGGCGCTCGGAGAATAAAAGACGACCGTGGATGGAAACGTGTACATCAAGACGTACAACGGATCTATCCTGATAAGCTGCCAAGCTCCACTCCTTCCCCAATCTCCTGTTAGAAGCATCTCTTGATAGAAGCGCATTGGAGCCTCCGGAGTCCGCGGACATATCATTTCAACGATACTGCGTGCACTCCGGGGGAAACGGTGGACTGTTTCCTCAGTCTCATGGTGGATAGTGACTAGTGGCATGGAGAGCCCCACCTATTAAATCAAATGACTGTCTTCTTTTTGGTGGATGCGAGGCGTGTTTGACCTGGACTGTGTTTGGAGGGATCCAACGAAGCCGCCGTCAGCTTATTTCAGTCACCGTCTACACCGTGCCAGTGATACTCCTCCGTGAGGTACGCAGTATGCTTGAAAGTCGATACCCCAGCACTCAGAAAGTTATCGTTGCTCTTTAAATTTGAGGCCTTGAGAGTTCGTAAGTTTATAGCATACGCTGGGCAGCATGCAGCGTTTCAGTCGGTATGACGGCTGCGGGCTTGGGATTAAATTCCCGTGTGCACCGCACTGGCGCATAAACCGTTAACTTGGCGTGAAAAATTGACGGTATAATACAGGTTGGCCGTTGTACACAGGATTGCTACAGGAACAAAGATTTGAATAGTCGGAGTTCGCCGAACATATTACCGCCGAGCGTAAGTAAATTGATCCTGTTTACTTCTCCACCATACCATGATTAATATCGGATGGTGTGCATCATGATCATGTACTGGCAAGCAGCAACATGGGTCATGTATTACCCGTGATCAAAATCGTCAACAGAGAAGAATAAGCCACACGATAAGACGTTACACCGTACGGTCTGCAGGTGACATGTCCGACATAGATATACACACGACGATGTCAGAGCCGCGCACGTGTCGATTCATATGCCAGAGATGGAGGTGCATACGCGTGGCGAGGATTGCAAGGATAAAGACCTCCAAACTGTACGTATGTTTGTCAGTAGGAATTTGCAACAAAAGTTGGAGGTGCATACCTTTCAAGTTCAGGGAGGAAGTAGGATACAAACTAGGTGTGCGCAACATTAATGGTTCGATCATGTCCAAGGGTATTGTTTACGCACATCAGAAAGCGGCAGCAGTGGCGCAAGGACGTTCACGGTCGAGAGAACTTTCGAAAAGTTAATCATCACCGAGAAGCATGGAAACATATGAAAGTTCTTACTCACGCAGTCCGCATGCATAGTAGAATGTGTTGTGCTTCACTAGGATGGCGTACACATGGCCCCTGGCCAACCGCCAACTCTGTATGATACGCACGAGCGTGAGGGACACCAGCACTGGGGATAGCATCAATCAGCATGTGTCTGCAATGCACACTCCCAGTTTCAGGGTGCATACCCAGTTGGAACATAAACAAGAGAGAAAACGACATGAGGAATGAGAAACCACCCAAGCTCTGGTGACAACCTGGGATTGCGTCAGCCGCAGCTGTAGAAGCGGAGTGAATACGTGCAAATAATAGTGAGTGAAGGTGAGGGCACAAACGATAAGAGGTGATACTAATAGGAGTAAAACTAATGAAGAATGATGATACGGCGATAGCCTGACTGTTTTATCAACATTGAACTTGGGCGTGGTGAGGGTATGGGGCTCACAAAAAGGATGGACAGCATGGCGACGAGTAGAATTCTATTTTTGTTCCAGAGCGCATACGTTCTAAGGACAAAAAGGCCTGGATGAATTGGATCAGAATACGTATAAGTCTCGGAAGAAGGAGAGATACATTCAGAGCAAGTGATCGAAATCAGACCCAGGGCTGTAAGCAGCGCTCGATGAGAACGTGCAGGCAATATGTACCGGGCACGTACATGTGACAATCTTGATCAATATCTTGCATTTCTGGCGAAGTCATACAGTTATCTTCATTGTCAGTGGAGAGATGACCATGTTCACATACATTGTTATTTTCGATCGGGGTCACTGAAGCACAGTATGCCAATTCATTAAGTTGGGAAAACATATACTGGGATGAACGCACGATATAGGTTCACGGCTGGTGATTAAAAAGGGGATATATCGTGCGATGATATAAAGGGCTTTTACTTTGGTCCAGGGCGACTGAAGTAGGAATGTCCACTAGAACAGCACATCGTTAATAATATCAGAGCCTAGGCATATCGCGGAATAAGTACAATAATTACCTCTTCGTGAAGTGAACAAATATAGTCATAGATCTGGATTAACAAGTTTAATGGCGGATGAAAATATATCGGGATAAACATACCCAGAATGTCGCAATCGACACTGAGCTATCGAGTTAGAACGAGGAAGACGCAGTTCAGACGGCACGCACTGTATAAGTACTAGTTGCCACACGCAATGTATCTGTTATCATCTAGTACTGTCGTGTCGAGCAAGTAACGCACCTGCAGACTTCTGGCCGCTGTGAACATCGTCCGCCGTATATTCCATCTGAATTCGTTTGAGAGGAAAAAAATTGGGTTTCGTGGACACATCCGGTCACCTTCTTAAACGAGGGAACCCGTCAAGATCGGATACTAGGGACCCCATAGCCGCTGAGAATATTATCTCATTGGCCGATTTACGGTTGACGTGTTCACAGCCTGCACTAGAAGTGTTCTGTATTTTCATCGATAACATAGCAATGAGATCTCTATTCAAATGCTAACATGTACCCTGACTAATACATATTATTAGATTTAATTTGATCATCGAAATTGACTCGGAAACTCACAAATGCTCATTGTACTGATCCGTGATCCACTTAATATTTGAGACACCATCAGTCCTTGAAAGACGTAGCCACCTCGAGGGACCTACATTTCTCCAACTTAAAGGAAGGCGGTTTGATTTCGCGTTGGAGCAGGGCCAGCAGCCTGAGCCCAGAGCAAGACAGACAAGCTGTGATGTTGACACAGCGGGAGTTTCGATATTTTACTATATTTTGCGACTAGTGAAATCACATTCGAAATGCAATCTAGAGGGCTCCAGAGCGTTCCAGGCTAGGTCTAGAATGCTCTAGCCAGGTCTAGATCTGCTTTTGATTGAAATTTTGCAAGAGGTAAAATGTTCCAAACCTCCGATGTGTGATAGATGCTAGCTACGAACATCATGTGAAACCTAATCCAAGTGCTGACTAAGCAGTGGAAGGTCCTTGGTGCCGCATAGCTCTTGCCGGGATGTAGTCTAGCGTGACAAATTGACGATACATATAATACAGGTTGACCATGGTATACAGGATTGCTACAAGAAAGAAGATTTGGATAGTCGGGGTTCGCCGAACATATTACCTGGCAAGTAGCGCCATGGAATGGGCCGTGTATCACTCGTGATCAAATTCATCAAACAGCGAAGAAGGGCGCTTGAATTCGTAGTCCAGGTCCCACTCCACCAAATAAGCCAGGCGATAGGAAATTACACCGCACGGCCTACAGGTGACACGTCTGACATAGATATCCACACGATGATGTCAGAACCGTCCACGTGCTGATCCATGTGCCAGAGATGGAAGTGCATGTGCGTAGCGAGTATTGCAAGGATAAAGATCTCCAAACTGTATATATGCGTTCGGGGTTGTTGTCATTAGGAATTCGCAACAGAAGTTGGAGGTGCATACCCTTCAAGGAGGAAGTAGGATACAGACTGGGTGTGCGCAACATCAATGCTTTCATCATATCGAAGGGTATTGTTTACGCACATCAGAAAACGGCAGCAGTGGCACAATGACGTTCACGGCCGAGAGAACTTTCGAAAACGTTAATCCCCGATAAGCACGGAAATATAGGTTCTGACTCACGCAGACCGCATGCATAGTAGAATATGTTATGTTTCACTAGGATGGCGTACAGAGGGCCCTTTGCCGACGACCAACTCTGCATGACACGCACGAGTGTGAAGTATATCAGTACTGGGGATAGCATCAATCAGCGCGTGCCTGTAATGTACACTCCCAGTTTCCGGCTGCATACCCAATTGGAACACAAACAAGAGAGTAAATGGCATGAGGAACGACTCGAGCTCTGGCTACAGCCTGGGATTGCGTTAGCCGTAGCTGTGCAAGCGGAGTGAATATGTGCAAATAGTAGTGAGTGAAGGGGACAGCACAACCGGTAAGAGGTCACAGTAGTAGCAAAAGTAAAACCGTTAATGATGAAGGATGATATGGTGACAGCCTGACTGATTTATCAACGTTGAACTTGGGTGTACCGTGGGGCTCACAAAAAGGGTGGACAGCATGCCTACGAGTAGAACTCTATTTTTGTTCCTAGAGCGCATACGTTCTGAGGATAAAAAAGCCTGGATGAGTCAGATCAAAAACACATGTATGTTTCGGAGGAAGGAAAGGTACATTCAGAGCAGGTGAGTGAAATCAGACCCATGGCTAGAAGAGGAAACAGCAGGTTTCGGTAAGAACGTGCATGCGATATGTACCGTGCACATACATGCGATAATCTTGATCAATATTTGGCATTTCTGGCGAAATCATACAGTTAGCGTCATTCGTCGGCGGATAGATGACTATGTTCACATACATCATTGTTCTCGTTCGGGGATACGATCACTGAAGCACAGTATACCAATTCGTTAAGTTGAGGAGATATATACTGGGATGAACGCACGATATAGGTTCATGGTGGTGATTAAAAAGGGGATATATCGTGCGATGATATAAAGGGCTTTTACACTGGTCCAACGCTACTGAAGTATGAATGTCCACTTGAACACCACATCATTAATATCAGAGCCTAGGCATATCGCGGAGCAAGTACAATGCTTACCTCTTCGTAGAGTGAATGAATATAGTCATAGATCTGGATTAACAAGTTTAACGGCGGATGAAAATAAACATGCCCAGAATATCGCAATCGACGCTGAGCTATCGAGTTAGAACGAGGAAGACGCAGTTCAGATAGCGCACACTGTATAAGCACTAGTTGCCACACGTGATATATCTGTTATTATCTTACTGTCGTGTCGAGTGAGTAACACACCACGAAGAGCTGCAGACTTCTGGCCGCTGTGACATCGTCCGCCGAATATTCCACCTGGATTCATTCGAGAGGAAACAATTGGGTTTCGTGTACACATCCGGTCACCTTCTTAAACGAGCTGGGAACCCGTCAGGTATGTCGTCACCAGCGTGTATGACCGGAGACCTACCGATGCCGATATCGTAGGTTCGCAGATTATCACGGCTCCATCGAGCCAATCTATCGAAAATAGAGCATTATAAATGTATTCCTAGCGAAAATAGATGTCGACGTACCGAAGTAGCGCCGAGTCGTGATCACTGGCCCGAATAGATGGAACTAAGGACGAATTGTAAGCACATCGAATGGCTGCTGATAAGATGTGTTGGGCGCTAACTGAATGAAGATGCAGAGGGTGCAGACATGCCACGGCATAAATTATAATTCGCAAGTTCTTACTCACAGCACGTTGACCTTTCTAACCTTGTAACAACCTGCACATACTTCTCTGCGATAAGTACCAAGATTGGATGGTACGCATCATCATGTAGTGGCAAGCAGCGATATGGCTCGTGTATTGCTGATCAATCATCAAACAGAGAAGGAAGTCGTAGTCCAAGTTCAACTTCACAAACGACACCAAATAAGCCACTCGATAAGATGTTACACACCGTATGGTCTACAGGTGACATGTCTGACATAGGTATACACACGGCGATGTCAGAGTCATCCACGTGCTGATCCATATGCCAGATACGGAGGTGCATGCGCGTAGCGAGAATCGCAAGGATAAAGACCTCAAAACTGTATATGCGTGTGTGGGAGTTGTTGTTAGTAGGAATTCGCAACAGACGTTGGAGGTGCATACTCTTCGGGGACGAGGTCTGTTAGGGACTGGGTGTGCGCAACATCAATGCTTTCATCATATTGAAGGGTATTGTTTACGCACATCAGAAAGCGGCAGCAGCGGCACAAGGACGTTCACGGCCGAGAGAACTTTCGAAAAGTTAATCATCACCGATAAGCACGGAAAAATATGTAAGGTCTCACTCACGCAGACCGCATGCATAGTAGAATATATTATGCTTCACTAGGATAACGTACAGAGGGCCCTTGGCCGACCGCCAGCTCTGTATGACACAGCATGAGTGTGAGGGACTATCAGTAGCTGAGGTATAGCGTCAGTCAGCGCGTGTCTGCTAATTGTCACACTCCCAGTTTCCGACTGCATACCAAGTTGGAACACGAACAAGAGAATAAACGGCATGAAGAATGAGAAACTGCCCAAGTTCTGGGGACAGCCTGGGATTAGGTTAGCCGTAGCTGTGAAAGCGAGGTGAATATGTGCCAATAATAGTGAATGAAGGTGAGAGCACAAGCAATAAGAGATCATAATAGGAGTAAAAACTAATGATGGTGGATGCTACGGCGACAGCCTGACTGATTTATCAACATTGAACTTGGGCGTGGTGAGGGCGTGGGGCTCACAAAAATGGCGGACAACATGACTCTGAGTAGAATTCTATTTTTGTTCCAGAGCATATACGTTCTGAGGACAAAAAAGCCTGGATGAATCGGATTAGAAACACGTGTATGTCTCGGAGGAAGGAGAGATACATTCAGAGCAAACGAATGAAATCAAACTCAAGGCTGTAAGAGGAAATAGCAGCGCTCGGTAAGGATGTGCATGCAATATGTACCGGGCACGTACATGAGATAATATTGATCGATATTTGGCAATCCTGGCGAAGTAATACAGTCAGCATCATGTATCGGTGGATAGATGTCCATGTCCACATACATTGTTATCCTCGTTCGGGGCCACGGCCACTGAAACGACAGTATGCCAATTTATTGAGTTGGGGGAATATATACTGGGATGAACGCACGATATAGGTTCACGATGGGGATCAAAAAAGGGACATATCGCGTAATGATATAAAGGGCTTTTACTTTGGTCCAGCGCGACCGAAGTAGGAATGTCCACTTGAACAGCACATTATCAATATCAGAGCCTAGGCATATCGTGACACAAGTACACTACTTGCCTCTTCGTAAAGTGAGCAAATATAGTCATAGATCTGGATAAACAAGTTCAACGGCGGATGGACATAGATCGGAATAAACATACCCAGAACGTCGCCATTGACGCTGAGCTTTCGAGTTAGAACATGGAAGATGCGGTTCAGACAGCACGCACCGTATAAGTACTAGTTGCCACCCGTGATATATCTGTTATCATCTTGCTATCGTGACAAGAAAGCGACGCACCGCTAAGAGCTGCAAACTTCTGGCCGCCGTGACATCGTCCGCCGAATATTCCATCTGGATTCGTTCGAGAGGAAACAAATTGGGTTTCGTGTATACATCCGTTCACCTTCTTATATGAGCTGGGAACCCATCAACATCGGATACTGGAGATGCTATGCCGCTGAGAATATCGTGATGTATCATTTTACTGGCTGCTTTACAGTTGGTGCCAGAAATGTTCTGTATTTTCATTGGTAACATATTAATAAGGTCAGTGTCTATTAACACGTACCGAATAATACGCATCATTAGATTTAATTTGCTCATCAAAGTTGATTCAGACACTCGCATGTGCTCATTGTACTGATCCTTGATCCACTTGATGTTTGAGACACCATCAGTCCTTGAAATACGCAGCAACCTCGGAGGGTCCTACTTTTGTAGAACTTGAAGGAAGGCTTGACCTCTGTAGGTCAGGCCTTGGCCGTTTTAGACGGTGTGCAAACAAAGTTCTTCTAAGTTAAGAAGACTTTATATAATACGGGTGTGATGGTGATATAAAGCAGACCGGAGGAGCTAAATCGTTCTCGTCTACATGAAACCGAACGATCTGGATTGATACACGGATTTGTAAAGTGATGGATGTGATGGGTCACTAACCCGTCTTCATCCGACTGACGCCTTGATTATCTAGCGAATGTTGTGTCGGTGAGAGCATCTTCTTCACATTGTCGCTGCAGGCGTGTATCAGGTCGACTGGCAACCGGTGAGAAAATCAGGGAGGAGGCTCTGCTACAAGAGCGCATTGGAAGACGTACTAATTGTAGATCATGTGTGAGGTGGAATTCCGAACCTATTGGGATCAGGGGTTTCATGGCTGATCCTGAATATCTACAAACCGTTTACTTGTAGATTCGGCTCTTGTGATATCAAGATTGGATGGTACACACCAAGTAGCGGCAAACAGAGCTACTAGTTCTGATCAAACAGACACCTCACGAATTGCGATATCTGCATATTCAGGCGTCGAGACGATAACATACAACCTTCCAAGTTGTCGTCGCACCGGTCGAACATCGTACTTGAAGAGACTGTGTCTTGTCCGGAAACGCGGGAGGATGCTTCGTCTGGCCCGGTCTGGGCCACAATAGCTTTGAAAGCTCGAGTAAAGATGTCGGCTTATTTAGATGACCCGGAGCGATATTTTTTTTTAAACGATGGGTATATCCTTCAAAAAACTAGTGGTGGAGAGCACTCAGCACCGCTACGCTAGTACAACATTGTAAACCCGAAGGACACCGAGTGGCTGACTAAGCTACTTTGCTACCCCAGCTTCGGCTAGGGATCCTCCAGTAATACGCAAAGATACCAACAACTTGAAGGATCAAGGCCGGGCTAGAGCTGAGGCAAATTGCTCAAAATGCCTCATTTATATTTGTGCTCACAAGAACTGAACGTTAACCCAAGGTCATGCTGCGCAGCAGTCACGACGGTGCCAGAGACTTTTGATAGATTAAAGATTGACACATGAAGGATCCGTATCTGCTCTTCTACTGAAGCTCGTCGTCGTCGAACTTGTTGTTGTCGCCATTGTCATTGTCATTGTCATCGGTATCGTCGTCACCGTTGTAGTTGCTCACATGTCCATATCCGAAAACACAGCCTCCCCTGGAATACCCTAGACGACTGACTATAATGAAATATGGACTACATTTCGAAGACGTCCGCCTGCATTTTTCACTCCTGATACATTTAGTGAGATGGTGAACTTTGTGAAGCCGGCAGCCAGAAACACACCTACAATATGCAATCGTTGGTTGGGTGAACAGCACCATGGTCTCCTCGTCGAGTGTAATATCCCAAAGGGGAGCATCGAAAGATCTGTCATGGGACACCTCCACGAAAGGGAGGTGTGTCTTCACTGGCGTGTCCGACCAGAGACCTACCAATCCCGATATCGTAGGTTCGCGGATTACCTTGCCGATGCCACGCGCCACGGCCGAGGGATTGAAGTCGGCCACGTATAACCGGAAGGATGAATCAATTCCACCCGCGACGGGACCCGCTCATATCACACGAAATCCTCTCACTCCCAAAAAGTACAGCCTTTCCATGCCGAACCTTTCTTCATGGAGGAGACGAGAGTTTCGTGGACCCAGGATGACCATGTGGGAGACGCCATGCCGCTGAGGATATCATTTTATTGGCCGATTTACGGTTGACGTGTTCACAGCCGGCAATAGACTGGGCGCAACTTAATTATAGTTACAGTTGGTACCGGAAACGCTCGGTAGTTTCATTGATAACAAAGCAACAAGACCTCTATCCAGATCTAACATGTACCCAATAATACACATCATTAGATTTAATCTGATCATCACAGTTGATTCGGACACTCACACGTGTGTACTAATCCTTGATCCACTTGATGTTTGAGACCGGGCCACCGTCAGCCTTTGAAATACGCAGCCACCTCGAGGGACCTACTTTTATACAACTGGAAGGAAGGCTTAGCCTCCGCGGATCAGCCTTGACCGATTCACAAATATGCTTCTTCTAAGTTGAGTTGACTTTAATACGGGTGTGATGATGATATATGTAAAGTAAACTGGGGGAAGCTAACCCATATGAAAACGATTGATCTGGATCGATACATGAATCTGTAAAGGGGTGGATGTGATCGGTCAGTACTAATAGTCTTCATCCAACTGGTGCCTTGATTATCTGTGTCGGTGAGAGCATGTTGAATGATCTTCTTCATATTGCAGCCTTTCGCTATGGGCGTGTATCGGGTCGACTGGCCGGTGAAGAGATCGGGGATGGAGGAGGCTCTGCTACAAAAGTACATTGGAAGGCGCAATTGTAGATTATGTGAGGTGACATTCCGAACGTACTTATTGTGATCGGGGGCTTCCTTCGCTGATCCTGGATATCTACAAACCATTTGCGTGAAGAGTCGACTCTGCGATATCAAGATTGGATGGTACGCGCCAAGTAGTGGCAAGCAGAGCTACTAGTCGTGATCGAACGAACACCTTACGAAGCGCGCTTGGAGTCGCACTTGCTTCGGGATATTATTATCTGCATATTTGGGCGTCAGGACGATAACACGCAACCTCTGTCGTCGCATCGGTCGAACATCGTATTTGAAGAGACTAACACATCTTGTCCGGAAATGCGGGAGGATGCTTCGTCTGGGACACGATGCTTTAAAAGCGCGAGAAAAGATGTCGGCCTTCCTAGACGACTCGGAGCGATACTCTTTCTCAAACGATGGATATATCCTGTTAATGTAATCGCTTTGGCCACAGCCTTGGGGACGGTCATTATCAGAAATATCTCTGGATTGTCAACTGTGCGTTGGTCAACTATGACTGATGGCCTAAGGTGTTAGGTTATGCCGCACCTAACTTTGAGTCGGACTCGGACGTGCCATGCAGTAGTATTGAGCAAACGAACAAGGACCAATTGAGGCCGGCCAGAGGCTAGAGCTGAGGCGTACGCCGCGTACGTCAGGCTCGGAAATTCGGAATGCCCGATTTGTACTTGTGCTCACAAGGACTGAACCCAAGGCTATGCTACGTAGCAGCCACGACGGTGTTAGAGTCACCAAGCTTGATAGACACATGAAGGATCCGTGTCTTCTCTTCTACTGAAGCTCGTTGTCGTGCTCGTTGTCGTCGCTGGTTGTAGTTGCTCACGCGTTCATATCCGAAAACAGGACATCCCTTGGAATACCCTAGACGCCCGTACACAGCAGCCTTTCTTCACTCACACCACTATGTCCAACTCACCCCCACCCGTAAATAATCCCTACGACCCTGCAAACGCCCTCGACGACATCTCAGGTCTTCACTGGGCCCTCCATGAGTTTCTTCAATCTCGCATGCACGAAAGCGAACGATTCTGCGAGCAAAGCGATCCAGAAAAGTACGTACTTCTGTCTTCATCGTTCCCACAACAGAAACTGAGATCGAGTCACTGCAGACAAAGATTGTACTTTGCGACTGGACTTGGCCTTATTCAATGTGTGAAGGGTCTCATGTCTTTTGAGGATAAGGTTCGTGTGTCCTGCTACTGCTATTACTTAAACGCTAATTTTAATTTGATCCCTTCAGGATCTCTGGCCGCTATCAACGACACCAAGCACGGCATCGCTGTCGCTTCTGCACATCGCAAACGCCCCAGCAGCTTCGCAGGTCGTCTTGCAGGGTACATCGTTCCCTCACTCAGCACGAGCGGTACAGAATGGATTGCAGGTATGACGCCCGTGGAGCGTCATGCTGAACTTGTCTATGCAGAGAGTCTCTATCAAAAGGTGTGTCGACTGACAAGGACCGTGTGTTTTGGGCGGTCTGCGTGTTTTGGGGGGCTAGCTGATGCCGCATCAGAGTCTTCTCGGGATAGTCTATTCAGGCGATTGGTTAGCAGTTTATCCGGGAAGTGTATGTGCTCCTGTTCTTCATCTCTCTTTCGTCAGCTAATAATCTAAGTACCGTGAATGCCCAGGCTCAACATGCGCACAACTATCTCCATATACCGTCAACTTGGTAAATGGATCGAGACGGTCGACGCAGCATACGCTATTGCCCACCCCGAACTACTAGCTGCCATTTCAATGCCAAATCCCACACCGGAAACGGGAACGGATATCGAAGAAACGCCACCAGAATCTAGCACCACGAGCTTTGCAAGCGCTAACTCATCCTCTGTCGCACATTCACCTCTCCCTTCCCCCGAACAAACATCTACACGGGACCTCACCTCCCCACCATCCAACGCAACGTCATCCCCTACACACCCGTACCTCCCCTCCCCAACCATAGATCCTCATTTCCGCTCTGGCGTATACTTAGGTCTTGGTATGTCCCATCTTGTGCTCAGTATGATGCCCGGGAAACTCCTCGCGCTGGTGGAGTTGTTTGGGTATAAGGGCGATAGGAAGTTCGGATTGGAGTTGCTGGAGAGGGCTGGGGGATGGGGTGCAAACGGGAGAGTGGTCGAGAAGGGTGAGTGACTCTCGTCCATGATCGTGTTTTGGTCTCGCGGGTTAGGCCCAAGAAGTGCTGATATGCTCGCTTACAGAAGCAGAAGGCGTCCGACGTGCAATCTGCGATATGTCGCTACTCATCTTCCACCTCGTCCTCTCGGCGTTTACGTTCGAAGGCGTCGATGTGCGCAAGGCTGCGAGGGTGTTGGAGTGGAATTTGAAGAGGTATCCGAATGGTGCGTGTGTGGGCCATTTGCGTTGTTAGGGATGTGTGTTTTAATTGGCGGTGGTGTTTTTTCTCTCCCCCCATGCCCTGCCCTGCCCGTACTCTAACCTCCCTTCAACCCCCCACCGACACCAAATAGGCGTCTTCTTCCTATTCGGCGCAGGTCGCCTCGCCCTCGTCCGTTCCCAGCCCTCAAAAGCCCTCGTCTACTACGCACGCGCTGCACAAGCTCAAACACAGTATAAGAACTTACACCATATTTCGTGGTGGGAGAGTGCGGTTGCTTGTTTAGGGCTTTGGAGGTGTGTATTTTTTGTGTTTTAGTGTGCATTTTGGTGTGGTGTGGGGTTTTGGTAGAGGGTGATGCAGGACGGGTGATGGGTATATGTGCGATACTGATATTGGTTTCCGCAGAGTCGCGGAAAGTAGATCGTGGTGGGGAAAACTCGGAGGCGAGGCTACGGTAGGTTTCTCTTTTCCCCTTTCGTGTCCGTGTCCGTTTGCTTACGACTATCCCTCGATATTATCGCCTCTGTGGACTTAGTGGTCCAAAGCAACATATACATACGGTGAAGCGGCATGTTTAGCCACGCTCGGCGAGCACACAGAAGCGAAGAAGCTCATGGAGCGTGTCCAGGGGTTGAGGCAGAAAATTGCAGGGAAGAGCATTCCTGTCGAGGTACGTTTTTACTTTCTTGGACGTTTCTTCCTCCCTTTCATCTCGCTACCCTCCCCTAAACCCATCCCCATCCCACCAAAAAACAACTCAACGCTAACCAAACACACAGAAATTCGTCGCTCGCAAAGCCCGTAAATATCTCGCTCAATCCGACAGACTTCTCCTCCCGGCCCTAGAGCTCGCCTATGTATTCCACGCGATCGCGCATGCTCCCAGGGAAGTTATTGTGAAGGAGATGATTCCTGCTCTTGGAGGCGCTTTGGGCGAGCTGGGTTTGGTGCTTTCCTCTGAGAGTGAGGGTTTGGCATCGTCTGAGTCTGGAGGGAGTGGGGGCGGTGCCAAGGAGAATGGGGCCAAGAAAGGCAAGGGCAAGAAGCTGGAGTCGCGGAGTGGGTATTGGGATGATGTCTGTCTTGCGCTGTTTCTTGGAGGGCGTGTGTTGGCGATTTGTTGCATATCCGGTGTGTATGCCTTTTTTGTGGTGGCTTTTCCGTTTGGATTTTGTGCCCTTGGCGTCTTTAGGCTCTCCCCTCTTTCTCGCTTTAAGTCGTTGATCTATCCTCGCTGACACACGTCCCTGTTGATTCAGGACCCGGATGCTGAACTCGAACCTGATGAAAAGATCCCTTTCTCATCAGAGGACGCGCGCTCATACTCGGAGCGCGCGTTCCGTGCAGTCTTTGAGCACGGACCTAACATCGAGTTGGACCATTATATCGTGTATTATGCACGTGAGTCGGCTTTGTTCTGTCATTCGTTGAGAATTTTCCCAACTCTTTTTTCTTAGATTTTGAGTACGGGAGGCTACTAGCGCGATCAGGTAACAAGGATGGTGCGAGGACGCAGTTTGATCTTGTTATGTCGGGAAAGCCGCTTGAGGTGAATGCTGCAGGACGAAAGGTACGTTAACACCCGCGCATACATTTCGTCGTTTTATCACATCGCTGACGGATGCTCTCCATTTCAGGGTAAATATAGTCTAGAGGTACGAAACACGTCTTAAATAAGAACGAACCAACGAGACTACTAACTAACTTTTACGCTCTTCTCATTACAGAACGCACTTCATATGAGGACGCATGCAGCGCTAGAAGCATTAGACCAGAACCGACTGCTGTAATACCCGTTGATACCAACGGAGACGGACTCAATTTCAAATCATATCTATTCGTATATCTATCGATACGTCGTGCGTAGTGTTTTGCATACTTACGATCGGGTGATACCTGCATACCTACTTACATATCATTTGTTGCGGCCTGATTCCATCTGGCTGAGCTGGATACAATCTATGACTTGGCATTCTACCCTTAGACTTTAATATTTGTACTTGTTGACTTGGACAGCCATCCATCACTGAAATTATGCCATTGATCACTCTGAGCTCCCAAAACGACGAAGCAGCATCCCTCAGAGCCAGCCACGCTCGGTAAACATACAATTTCAAGCTGATCTCGGAGCGCGTACATACTAACGCTGAGGCAGAAGCCGTATTACTGCCGAGGTGAGTTTTTGATATTAAAATATTAATTGACTTCCAGTTTATTTCTGGCCAGTTGATGATCTCAAGGTACTTATAATTAATTGGGTGGATTAATCCGAGTCGTCGATATGATGATATGAATGTTTCATGACACTGCTACGCCCATGCCACCTGGTCCCTCGGTGATTGGCAGTGGAGCCCGGGCATGAGACTAGACCTCTGTTTGCCTGAACTTTCCCTTTGCACAGCAACCACAAGTAATATCCGTTCTTCGACCATATGTACAGGCTCACCAATTATGATGCAATAGCGGTCTCACATACATGTCCAAGCCACTTCTAGTGTCATGAAAAAAAACCGCATTTCTGTCATCTGCCAGGTGCCAGTCAACGTTCTGCCGGCAGAACTACCTCAAAATAGATTTGTTCAAGTGACTTGTTATCACTTGTGAATGTTTTTCAAATTTAGCTATGACGACGGTGTGATCGAGGCGTACTATCATGATCTTTGCGCTCATAGTGCTGCCCAGTACCTGCAGTACCATCAAAAAATCAACATGTCAGTGTCGATGTCCGGACTTCGGATCCCTTGACATAGCGTACCTCTAAGATAGTAACAGGTAAGGATGTTTCAGGGTTAAGGTGGCAACTAGGCTAGGCTACTAGTATAATCTAAATATTGCCGCGGGTTCCTCAGGTTCGACCCAACAAGGAGCATTATTGGCTAATGGGCACGTCAGCTCCGCCACTGGATGATCAAACTGCGCAGGGAAACGTGATATTTAGAGTAACTCAAATGATATGTTCTAGCTTATCCGAAGCATACCTCGGTCACAGCCTTTTCATCACCGAGACCTGCCGGAACCCCAGGCAGCGGCGGCACAACTCTACTTAGTAGAAATGCTTGCTTTGCGTGCATATGTTCCACGTCCACTGGTAACACCCCCCTCACTCCTTCAGGCCATTTCTTCTGTCAAAATGACTCTCGGCTCTGTACTTGCTAACCAAACTCGTGAGTGCCACAATTTTTTTTTTCGTCACGTCTTTCAACAAGTGAGGTCAACAGCACCTGGCCATTCTGTTGGCCCGTACAACTATGTGCCTACGGAATGGATCTGTATCCTTGTGAGTTATGTTGTATACACGTCTCATCTTTTTCAAATCGTTCCCTTAGTTCATCGTGTTGTACGGCATTTCCACTAGTATGAAGTTTTACTATCCACAGTGCACGATCATGACTTGACATCTCCAGTCCTCCACTTAGGCCAGGCATTCAAGTTTAGACTCTGGTGGATGCTTCCAACAGCGACCTTGGCGGGTATCCTGGAAATACTCGGATGGAGTGCTAGGCTATGGTCGAGCAAAAGTCCAAAACTTATAACCCCTTATGAGATGCAGTGAGTGTTCATGCAGAAGTAATCTTTCGCATGTTCACTCAAGCATTTTCACTCCAGGCTTGTGGGCACTGTCGTAGCACCTACTCCCCTCGTTGCAGCCAACTTTATCATCCTTGGCAAGATAATCGGTCAAGTTGGTCCCCAGTTTAGCCGTCTGACCCCCAAAATATGTTAGTGTCGCTCTGATGCTGCTAGCGTTCAGTTACTCATCAGTGCAGATACCATCATTTTTTGTTCCTTTGTTAGTATCATGCATTCAACTGGTATTCATCCGTCATATCTTCCAACTCTTAGGATGTTATCTGCTTGATCGTACAAGCTCTTGGAGGCGCAACCGCTGCGCGCGCCGTTAGCCAGGAGACAAGTGCTGCGATGGTATGTATACCATCCATCATTTCCTGTAACATTCACTTCATAGAGATAGGGCGCAAACATCATGCTAGGAGGAATTGTGGCCCAGCTCTGTGCGTGACAAGGGTCTTTCAATTCTCTCCCTCACATTCCTTACTTTTGCTCTCTAGTCGCTATAGTGGTCTATGTCACTTTGGCGTCCGAGTTTTTCTTGCGTGTGAAATATGATGCACCCGTCCGCCACGTTGAGCAGCCCCACGTATTCGAGAAAGGTCAACGTGCTGTGAGTAAGAGCTTGCGAATTATGATTTATGCCACGGCATTCTGCACCCTCTGTATCTTCATTCGGTCAGTGCCCAACACATCTTCTTATCAGCAGTCATTGATGTGCTTAATTCATCCTTAGTTCCATTTACCGTACTGTGGAGCTCGCTGGTGGGTGGTTCGGGCCAGTAATCACGACTCAGCGCTATTTCGGTACGTCGTCCCCTATTTTCGCAAGGAATACATTTATAATGGTCTATTATCGATAGATTGGCTCGATGGTGGCATGGTCACTCTCGCTATCTACACTCAAAATTTCTTTCACCCGGGTATCTGGCTGAACAAGGCTGGCCCAACTTCCGAGTCTCAAGTTTTATCAGAAGAAGCCGACGAAGAAGAAGCCGCAACTTAGATGTTAACTTATGTCTACATCCATATATCGAGTCTGCTCATCATTTACCTTGTCGGCACTTCTCGGACATTTACTCAAATATGTTATGTTATAGCCATGCCTATTTTCGCACCGCTTGTATGATGTGTTGAGGCCCTATACCAGTCTATACCCGTTGTCTCACTCGAACTGAGATTTAAAACGTTCAAGTATCGTCGAATTCCTGATTGTATGTGGCTGTGCCCCGAAGAAATGATGACATCATCTCCGAACTTGAAACTTTTGAAACTTCCGCTCATCCACGTCGTCCGCACATACTCCTGACAGTCATGTTTTTCTCTATTCCTCTCAACTATTTGCACAACTACCGTCACTCGAACACTGACCACAAGCCACATCTCATCAATTTATCGTTTTACTATGCTCCATAACTTCATCAAGAATATTCTCAACGTTTGTCGTGGACAAATACCCTCTCGGATTGGAACCGCTACCCTTGAAGGGCTGCCCGATGAAGTCTGATGCCATATCCTCGAATTTCTTTCATATAACGAAATTGTACGGTGCGCTTTGGTGAGTTATCGATTCATTCCCACCCTTTGAACTGATGTGCTAATATGCCTTTTACAGACCTGCCTGACACTGTACAACACAGTCAAATGCTCTGTTGAGCTACAGTACATCATCGAACTTGGTGCTCAACGGTTAATTGAAGTACATCCGCGGTCGCCTACCACCTCTCTAGCGGAGTACTTGGGTATCCTCAGAAAAAAGGCAAACGCGTGGAACACTTTAAAGCCCATTGCTACGGATACATCTCGTCTTATTACGACCTTGTGCAACTTCAACTCGGTTGTTCATCGAAATATTATCTCCTGTATGCCGTCTGCGCATGTGGATCCTGTGTCCCACGCTGTGGATATCAAGACCAACAGCACGTATGCTGCTACAGTCTTCATGATCCCCAGTCAGGTTCCTCACACGTACAGGTACACGGATGAACTGCAAGACGTCGAGATCATCATTACATTTCCGATCGATGTCGATTCCGAAGGCTTCAAGTACCAAATATCCTCCCGTATCATATTAACGGGGGAGGAACATCCTTTGTCCCATGGATCTCATGTAGCGAGTGGTCGAGCCGCTTGCAGCGAAGCTCTGCGCATCAAAATCGCTGTTGCTGTCCTTGATGATCGCCTCGCAGTCTATATTGGTGGAACCGACAACAATCGGAGCCAGTGTTGGTCGCTGCACGTCTTGAGTTGGCAACGACCTAGTCAAGCTGACGTGGGTGGTGTTTCCTTGTGTCTTTCGCTGTCTATTTGATTTGAGCATTTAACAGGACTTATGTGCGATCAGTGACGGTAATCAGTTGTCGGACATCCGTTTTCTTGTCAAGGAGAAGCTTATAGCTTTCTCGTCAGATGGTTATATATACCTCTATGACACCGAGGACCCATCAAAGGCGCCGCGGCTTCATGCAAGATTTACGCTGCCCAACTATGGCAGCGTGAGCGTTTTCGATCACCCGTCGAATTTTCACAGTGCCGCAAGCTGTGCGGGCCTCGCGGTACCAGTCGACCACTGGATTTGGACAACAAACCCTGCAGACCGAGTCATATCGGTGACATCGGTTTTTTTTCATTGATTTGTATCATATCTGCTCGTATATTTTTCATGGACATTCCTTCGACATGGTTTGATCCGACGTCACAAGATGGGCGCTTAGTCACTTGGTCATCCTGGGGTCCACAAAACTGTCGTCTCCTCCCTAAAGAAACGCTCTGCTCAGAATTCTTTTTTGGAGTGGGAGGATCTCGTGTTATATGGGCGAGTCCCGTCGCTGGTCGAACTGATTCATTGCTCCGATTACACATGGCCGATTTCAATCCCTCGGCCGTGGCGCGTGGCATCGGCAAGGTAATCCGCGAACCTACGATATCCACAACAGTCCCTCTCTGGCCGGACACGCAGGTAACGACATACCTCCCACTTGTGGAGGTGGCCTATGACAGAACTTTCAATACTCCCGTTTGGGATATCACGCTCGACGAGGAGACTATGGTGGTGTTCACCCAACGCATGGTCAAGTCTGTAAGTGTATTTCTGTCTGTCTGACCTACAAAGTTCACTATCTCACTTAACATACCAGGGGTGGAAAATGCAGGCTAACGTCTTTGAAATGTAGTATTTCATTGTAGTCATGAACGTCTAGGAAAGTATTGAGATCGTCCGCTAAGGCATGCAGCTTTGCCGTATGTACGTTGCTTTGGACCACTAAGTGCACCGGGAGGTAATCAGTGAATTGATGAGTCCTTTGATGGCTTAGTACTGCCACATTACACGGTGCGTCCGAGTCCGGCTCATAGTTAGGTGCGGCATAAGGCATCCCTAACAATTTTGATATCACAGAGTCGACTCTTCAAGTAAATCTCTTGTAGCAGAGCCTCCTCCATTCCTGATCTCACTGGCCAGTTGACCTGATACACACCTGCAGCGGAATATGAAGAAGATCAATCAACATGCTCTCACCGACGCAGCCGCATTCGCCAGCTATAATGAAGGCATCAGACCAGTTACTGGCCAGTCACATCCACCCTTTTACAGTTTCATGTAGACAAGAACGGGTTAGTTTCTTCCGGTCTGCTTTACTTGTATCATCACACGCGTGTTAATGTCATCTTAACTTAGAGTCTTGGAAGAAGCGTCTGTCTGAAACGGCCAACGCTGATCCAAAGAGGTTAAGCCTTCCTTCAAGTTCTCGAAACGTAGGTCTTCGAGGTGGTCGCGTGTTTCAAGGACTGATGGTGTCTCAAACATCAGCGGATCAAGGATCAGTAGAATGAGCGCATGTGAGTTTCCGGATCAACTTCGGCGATCAAATTAAAACTGATCATGTGTATTATTGGGTGCGTGTTACACCTGAATAGAGGCCTTATTGATATGTTGCCAATGAAAATACAGAACATTCCTGGCACCAGCTGCAACTTTTATTAAGTTGCGCTCAACCTGATGCAGGCTGTGACCATGTCAGCTATGAATCACCCAGTGAAACGATCCAGCACGATATCCTCAGCAGCTTAGCGTCCCCAGTACCCGGTCTTCATGGGTTCCCAGCTCATTTAAAAAGGTGAACGGATGTGTATGCAGAACCCAATTATTTCCTCTCGAACGAATCCAGATGGAATATTCAGTAGACGATGTCACAGCGGCCAGAAGTCTGCAGATATTCGTGGTGCGTTACTTTCTTGATACGACAGCAAGATAATAACAGATATATCTCGTGTGACAACTAGTTCTCATACAGTGCGTGCTGTCTGAACTGTATCTTCCTCGTTCTAACTCGACAGCTCAGCGTCGATGGCGACATTCTGGGTATGTTTATCCCGATCTATTTCCGTCTGCCGTTAAACTTGTTATCCAGATCTATGACTATATTTGTTCACTTCACGAAGAGGTAAGTAGTGTACATGTTCCGTGATATGCCTAGGCTCTCATCTTACTAATGTGCTGTTCAAGTGGACATTCCTACTTCGGTCGCGCTGGACGACAGTAAAAGCCCTTTATATCACTGCACGATATGTCCCCTTTTTAATCATCACCGTGAACCTATATCGTGCGTTCATTCCAGTCTATGTTTCCCGAGCTCAATGAATTGGCATACTAGGTGCTTCAGTGGCCGTGGCCCCGAACGAGAATAACAATGTATGTGGACATGGTCATCTATCCACTGACGAATGAAGATAACTGTATGACTTCGTCAGAAATGCCGGATGTTGATCGATATTATCGTATGTATGTGCCTGCCGCCCGGTGGATATTTCATGCGCGTTCTTACCAAGCGCTGCTATTTCCTCTTACAGCCTTGAGTCTGATTTCATTCACTTGCTCTGAATGTATCTCTACTTCCTCCAAGACACTCACGTGTTTCTAATCTGATTCATCCAGGCTTTTTTGTCCTCAGAACGTATGCACTCTGGAACAAAAATAGAATTCTACTCGTAGTCATGCTGTCCACCCTTTTTGTGAACCTCGCGCCCTCACCGCACCCAAGTTCAATGCTGACAAATCAGTCAGGCTATCATCATATCATGCTTCATCATTAATGGTTTTACTGCTATTGTATCCTCTTATTGTTTGTGCTCTCACCTTCTCCCACTACTATTTGCACGTATTTACTCCACTTTCACAGTTATGGCTAGTACGATCTTAGGCTGTCACCGGAGCTCGGGCAGTTTCTCATTCTTCATACCGTTTATTCTTATGTTTGTATTCCAACTGGGTATGCAGCCAGAAACTAGGAGTTAACATTGCAGACACGCGCTGACTGATGCTATCCCCAGTACTGGTGTCCCTCACACTCGTGTGTGTCATACAGAGTTGGCGGTCGGCCAAGGGCCCTCTGTACGCCATCCTAATGAAGCATAACATATTCTACTATGTATGTGGTCTGCGTAAGTCAGAACTTACACATGTTTCTGTGCTTATCGGTGATGACTAACTTTTCGAAAGTTCTGTCGGCTGTGAACGTCATTGTGCCACTGCTGCCGCTTTCTGATGTGCGTAAACAATACAGGCCTTCGGCATGATCGAACCATTGATGTTGTGCGCACCCAGTCCCTGTCCTACTTTGTCCCCGAAGAGTATGCACCTCCAACTTCTGTAGCGAATTCCTACTGACAAAACCCCCAAACACACATCTGCAGTTTCGAGGTCTTTATCCTTGCGATCCTCGCCACGCGCATGCACCTCCATCTCTGGCATATGGATCAGCACGTGGAAGATTCTGACCTCGTCGTTTGGATATCTATGTTGGACATTTCACCTGCAGACCTTACGGTGTAACGTCTTATTGCGTGGCTTATTCGGCGTCGTTTGTGAAGTGGGATTTGGACTACGATTTCAGGCACACTTCTTCTCCGTTTGATGATTTTGATCACGAGTAATACACTGCTCATTCCGCTGCTTGCCAACTGCAGTCCCTCGTAGACTGCAAGATTGTTCGAGACACAGATGCGGGCCATGCACGACTTGCCAAATGCGTGACACACAAGAGGGTCTCTTACCTGAACCATGCCGTGCAGCATTTTCAAAACATACCAGGAGTGGAAAATGCAGACCAACGTCTTTGAAATGTAGTATTTCATTGTAATCATAAACGTCTAGGAAAGTATTGAGATTGTCCGCTAAGGCATGCAGCTTTGCCGTATGTACGTTGCTTTGGACCACTAAGTGCACCGGGAGGTAATCAGTGAATTGATGGGTCCTTGGTGTTGTAGCCGTGGGAAGTATAGGGACTGGTCCTTCAATTCGGTCACCACTAGTGTCTTTGGTGACTTAGTGTTGAAGTCCGAGCGATCCGATGAGGGAGAGAGTGAGGAAGCCGAAGGATCCGGCTAGGTACGAGCGGGAGAAACAGGTCCGAGCGCATGAGCCAAAGTGGCCAATAGGCTGCGCCCGAATGACGTCGGCCTGCGCCCTGCAATATACATATGTCAGAAATTTTCCCTCCTTGTTCCTTACTTACCTACTATAAAACTAAGTGCCTGTCAGACGCACACATCTCAGTTCAAGTTGAAACTGAGATGTAAGTACCTAAAAAATCATGTATGTTAGCGTTAGCTAACCAAAGCATAGCGTACCTTTCTGTTCTAGGTACTTTGCATGTTAATATACACAGAGTTCAAGTTGAAACTGAGATCGTACCTTTCTGTTCTAGCTCCCTCTCTCTCCGTTCGCTCGCCTGTCATCACGACAGGTTATGAGCCCTGACACAGCCATGGATATCACGCTCCCCTCCACCAGCTCTGCCCTATTCAACGTCCCAAAGCTAGCCGAGGATGGCAGCAACTGGATTACCTACAAGGAGAGAACGTTAACGGCAATCGGTGCGAGAGGTCTGATGCACTATATCACTGGTTGCGCAGTACGACCTGCCCCTATCTCCTTGCCTCAAGAGGATGATGGCACCGAAGTGACGGACGCAGAGATCGAGGCATTTGAAAAGAAAATGGATGAGTACTATCAAAAGGACTCACTAGTGAAGCAACAAATCTTCAGCACCATAACGGATAGGCTGTTGTTGCGCGTCCAGAAGCTCGGGTCCGGATCAAATGTCTGGGCCGAGATCTGCGACATCCACGAAGGAAAAACCGAGCTCGTCCAGATTGATCTGAGGCGAAGACTTCAGGAGACGAGGTGTGAGGAAAATGGTGATGTCAAGACTCACTTTAGCGAGATGCTTCAGCTCCATGTGTTAAGACCGTAGCTCAAGGGTAGACGGATCCGAAGGGCTTGGCCTCAGCTCATGCGCTGTGCCCCTTACCCGAGTACGTGCCCTTAATTTCAGAATGAAGTCCAGATGGAATCCGACGAAGTCCGAAGGACTTCCGGAGGCTGGCTACTCTGGTTGAGTGCTGGAGGACTTCCGGATGAGCGCGGGAAACTTTCGGATGAGTATAGGAAACTCTGGAAGAGTTTCACCCGCTGCATTAGATCCGAAGGTAAGCTCCCTAGATGGAAACACATAGAAGATAGGCTGCAAGGGACAGAGTCCAAAACAGGATAGGGTAGGAGGAGTGGTCCGAAGGACAGGACGTCCGGAGGTCCGAAGGTTTAAGACGTCCGAAGGTTACGACGTCCGGAGGACCGGAGGAGCGGACAGGATTCTAGGACAAGAGAAGAAGGGCTACAACGGACAAGGTCCGGAGTAGAAACAGACGGAGGTAGACTACACTATGGTAGAGTCGGATAGACGGGGTTTAGACAGAAGTCTCGGAAAGACAGGAAGTGCCGGAAAGGCAAAGCTTCGGCTTAGGGAGTCAATCCCTAAGCCTGGATATAGACGGAAGGATAAATCCGGAGGACCGGAAGGTTGGCCTAGGGAATCCTTCCCTAGGCCTAAGGAAAGGCAATACTAAGATGGACCGAAGTCCGAGATCAGAATGAGTGAAGTCTAGGATGCGAGAGAGCAAGTCTATGTTGAGCAGGATCTAAGATGATATTCGAACTGAGGAAACTTTACAGGAGTTGTACAGAGGTTTATATACTGGACGGGATCCGAGAGGATCAGTAAGCTGAAGACAAATGCTATGTACGAGCATGTGGAAACATATTGGTAAGTATGAATGGAACATAAACAAATGAACTCGGAGATGAACAAAGTACAAGGATCAATAAGCAAGACGGAAACACAGATAACCGAAGTCCGGAGTCAAGAGGATTACCATAAGGAGATAGACGCTGATTTAAGGTTTGAGCTTCGGATATGAGTATAGGTCGGATCCGGAGGTCTAGAGATATCGGATGAGGCGTCTGGATATCGGATGAGCGGATCCGGAGATCTAGGTGAAGACGAGACTAGGATATAGATCATGGATATCATCCGGTAGTCTAGGGAAGGTAAAGTCTCAGGTAGGATGAGCTCGGATCCGATGGGATCAAGGGTGGATGAAGCAGGCTTAGCTGCGGAGGTCCGAAGGTATGGATATATGGATGTACGAAGGTGTACGGATCCGAACCGATAGTGGACTGGAGGACTGCAGGCATGGATAAGGGTATGGAGGTCCGGATGTGCATCCGGAAGGCGTCCGGAAGGCGTGGGAACATCATCGGACGTAGGTCCAGAATACGGGATATGACACCGTGAGTCCCTGGCCGGCATGGGTGCTGCCATCGAGGAGAAAGACTTCTATGCCATGATACTGGCGTCTCTCCCCGAATCCTACCGTCCCCTACTCTCGTCCATCAACGCGGCTGTGAAGATTACTGGTTCACCCATAAGCCCCTATGAGTTAATCAATATCGTGTCAGAGGAATACGAGCACCGGCAACTCACCAGTCAGCGGCCTGCCAAGAAGGGCACCAACTCGGCCTTATCGGCGAGAGCTCCTAACGGAAGGGCGAAATCCTCGTCCTCCTCCTCACCCCAATCCAATCCGGATGCAGTATGCTACAATTGCGACTGTAAGGGCCACTACAAAAGCGATTGTTGGAGGCCAGGGGGAGGAAAAGAAGGTCAGGGACCAAACCAGAGAGGGAAGAAGGGAGGACGTACCCAAAGCAGAGTGCAAACGCTGCAAAGGAGTCAGAGGGCCAAGATAATTATGCCTTCGCGACGACTGACCTTGCGAACATCGCCCAGAGGATGAATATCCCTCCAGAACGCCATGGAGCCATTGTAGACTCCAGCGCAACCTCCCACTTCTGTCCTGACAGGTCGAAGTTCATGAACTTCATCCCTATCACCCCCCAGGCCGTATACACTGCGAACGGATCGGTTCTCAGCGCTACTGGAAGAGGAGACGTCAAACTAGACTTACCATTGGGGAAGAGCAAGACCAGTGTGACCCTGAAGGACGCACTATATGCCCCCTCCATGGCATTCACCCTCATTTCTACCAACTGCATCGCCTCTGCTGGATTAGCGGTCCTATTTGAAGGCAAGATGTGTCAAATCTTGTCCAAGGGACCCAAACGCGAAGTTATAGCCGAGATCCCGCAACTGGAAGGCCTATATAGCGTGGTCAATCAGAAAGAGCATCATGCCCATGTCGCCAGGACGAAGCTTACCTTGGCAGAGGTGCACCGTGCCCTTGGTCATGTGTCCCAGAGGGCGGTCCTGCAACTCGCGAAGGATCAGCTTGTCGAGGGCCTGGATGTCGACCTCACCTCCCCTACCAAATTCTGCGAAGCCTGTGCCAAAGCGAAAGCGATCCGTCAACCCTTTCCACAAGAGTCGACAACTCGAGCACTCACCTACGCGGAACTTGTCCATACGGACTTGTGGGGCCCAGCGCAGACTACTAGCCTAGGAGGGACGACCTACTATATCAGTTTCACGGATGATTACACCCGTGAAACGAAGGTCGAGTTCCTGAAAACAAAAGGTGAGGCATTGGAGGCGTTTAAGAGGTATGAGGCGCACCTTAGCTGTCAGAATCCGGGAGTCAGACTCCGGAAGGTTCGGTCAGACCATGGAGGGGAATACTTGAGCGCGGAATTCGATAAGTATCTGTTGGACCAGGGAATCGAGAGACAACTTACAGTCCATGATTCACCCCAGCAAAATGGGGTCGCCGAGCGTCTCAATAGAATGCTGGTCGAGCTCGCTAGAGCTATGCTCATCGGCCGCGATCTCCCCAAGTTCCTGTGGGCTGAAGCAATCAATTATGCTACATGGTTAAAGAACCGCCTACCGTCAACCGCGATACCTGGTGCTACTCCTCATGAGCTTGTCCATCGGACGAAGCCCAACCTCTCCATGGCCCATGAATTTGGCTCCAGGGTGTATGTCCACCAGGCGAATGCTGGAAAACTCGAACCCCGCGTGGAGGAGGCTGTCTTCGTCGGTGTCGACACCGATAGCAAGGCGTATAGGGTGTACTGGCCTGCGAAGAGACGTGTCTCGGTCGAGCGCAACGTGACGTTTGCGCCACCGGATGTCCTCGTTGACCAGGATGTGCTGAACGAGGGGGAGTCAATAGCAATGGGTGAGAGGAAGACTAATAGCAACGCACCTAGCGTCCAGCCCATCCCGGCTACCCCAAATCCCACTCCCACTCCTCCAGAACCCACTCCCATTCCAGACGCCCCAGAACCTCGTGAGACCCGAGCCAGACCAGCAAAAGGCTATTATGCCCAGCTCCAGAATGGCCAGACGGCAGCTATAAGCATCGAATCCCTGCAAAATGCGTCAGACTTGGACCTTCTAGACAAGGAAGCTCACATTCACCTAGCGTTAGCCGCAGCTGAGCCAGAGCCCACTTTGAAGCAGGCTCTGAATGGTCCGGACGGTCCAGAATGGCAAGAAGCGCTCGACTATGAGATCAGTCAGCTGGAGAAGTTAGGAACATGGGACATCGTCGACTTACCTCGTGGCGTAAACGTCATCCCCTGCCACTTCGTGCTAGCTACTAAGCGAGGCCCGGATGGCGAAAAGCTGAAGCTGAGAGCCCATCTCGTCGCGAATGGACAGAGACAGCAATACGGCGTCGATTTCTTCGAGATGTTTGCTCCGACGGCGAATATGAGCACTATACGTGCCGTATTAAGCATGGCGGCCCAGAAGGACTGGGAGATCCACCAGGTAGACGTCAAAAGTGCTTACCTGTATGCAGACGTCCAGGAGGACATCTATATGAGAGCGCCTCCTGGATATCTAAAGGATGATCAGCGAGGCAAGGTACTAAAACTAAGACGAAGCTTACCAGGCCTAAAGCAGGCAGGATTTGAATGGGCAGAGGAGCTGGCTGGAGCTTTTCAGAAGATGGGTTTTAGTCAGTCCCAGGTCGATCAGGCAGTCTATTTCAAACGTACCCCCCAGGAGCACATCGTCATCACCGTGTCAGTTGATGACATGGCCGTCACCGCCAACCACAAATCCCACATCCTCCAGTTCAAGTCGAACCTGCGCGAATTCTACGAGATATCCGACCTGGGCGAGCTATCATGGTTATTAGGGCTAAAGGTAACTAGAGATCGAGTGGCACGTACCATTACCCTCTCTCAAAAGGCCTATGTCGACACTATCATCGAGCGTTTCTGATTGGGCGATGCAAAGAGTGTGCAAACACCCATGGAACCGGCCACCTCCCTATCCATAGATCAGTGTCCAGGCACGCACGCTGAGCTCCAAGCCATGCGTGATGTACCTTACCAGTGAGCCATTGGCTCATTGATGTATGCAGCCACGAGCACGCGTCCAGATATCGCCTTCGCGGTCGCGACATTGTCGCAGTTCATGCGAAACCCCAGGAAAGCACACTGGGAGGCTAGTAAGCGAGCTCTTCGCTATCTAAAAGCCACTGACGACTTCGAGCTCACCTTGGGATCCACGGATGCCGGGATCAAAGCGTTCGTCGACGCAGATTGGGCTTCGCAGCCACACAGGCACTCCATGAGTGGGTACATAGTACTCCTCAATGGAGGCCCAGTGTCCTGGAGCACGCGAAAACAGCCCATAATAGCCCTATCGACGGCAGAGGCTGAGTATATCGCCTTAACCAGTGTGGCGAGGGAGGTACTATACCTTCAATTACTCCTTGGCGAACTTTACGAGCCACCGATCCTCCTCACCCCCATATTCTGTGATAATCAAGCCGCTATAGCATTAGCATCCACCGGCAAGTTCCAATCACACACCAAACACATCGACTTAAGGTATCATTTCGTTCGTTCTCATGTGAAGAACGGTACCTTCGAGCTCCTCTATTGTCCCACGGACGACAACGTCGCTGACGCCTTCACCAAGGCATTGGCCCGTCCCCGGCTCCAAAAGCTGCAGTACCCATATGGGACTGGCATGCGCTCGAGGGGGAGTGTTGAAGTCCGAGCGATCCGATGAGGGAGAGAGTGAGGAAGCCGAAGGATCCGGCTAGGTACGAGCGGGAGAAACAGGTCCGAGCGCATGAGCCAAAGTGGCCAATAGGCTGCGCCCGAATGACGTCGGCCTGCGCCCTGCAATATACATATGTCAGAAATTTTCCCTCCTTGTTCCTTACTTACCTACTATAAAACTAAGTGCCTGTCAGACGCACACATCCCAGTTCAAGTTGAAACTGAGATGTAAGTACCTAAAAAATCATGTATGTTAGCGTTAGCTAACCAAAGCATAGCGTACCTTTCTGTTCTAGGTACTTTGCACGTTAATATACACAGAGTTCAAGTTGAAACTGAGATCGTACCTTTCTGTTCTAGCTCCCTCTCTCTCCATTCGCTCGCCTGTCATCACAACACTTAGTACTGCCACACTACAGTACTGTGCGTCCGAGTCCGACTCATAGTTAGGTGCGGCATGAGGTATCCCTAACAATTTTGATATCACAGAGTCAACTCTTCAAGTAAATGGTTTGTACAGTGACTCAAAAAGGAAATGCACAGCATGACTAATTTGATGAATTGTTGTCTCCCTCCTCCTCCTGCGCAGTTCACGTCACGATAGTAGGCTCTCGAGAAAGCTAGAAGTCTGTATGTACTAGTGCAGTAAAGGAAGTGTAGTGTAATGTATCATCTGAAATGTAGTAAAACAATTGATGTGAAAACCTCTGTGCAATTCATTTTTGACAGTTGCAGCACTGCGAAAACATTGAGCATACAGAGATCAAATCAAAAGATAATGCAACAAACCTTTCTAATATTTGGTATGACCCCCTTTAGCATTGAGAAGAGCCTCAACACGACGTGGCATGCTTTCATACAAGTTCTTGATGTAGTCCGTCTCGATGTTACCCCCATTCCTCCACTAAAGCGGCCCATAGCTCCGTGAGATTGCGTGGTAAAGGGGTCTGAGCGCGCACTCGACAATCCAAATAGTCCCAAATGTTCTCGATGATGCTCATATCCGGGCTCTGTGCAGGCCAATCCAGCTTATCAATCTTCTTCTTCCGGAACCATTCTCCCGCCAATTTCGAAGTATGCTTCGGATCATTGTCTTGCTGAAAATAGACGTTCTTTTTGTTGATGTCCAGGTTGCGGAAGGTCCCCAGCAAGTCATCATTGAGGATCTCAACATATAACTTGGCGTCCATGTTGCCCTCGATGCGGGTAATGCGGCCCCATCCCTCTGCAGTTAGACACCCCCAAACCATGACATTTCCACCACCATGCTTCACAACCTTCTTTGTGTAGCGCTCATCAAACTCTTCCCCAGGCTTCCTCCAACACCATGAACGGCCGTCAGAGCCAAATAAATTGAATTTAGACTCATCTGAGAAGACAACTGACATCCAGTCTTCTGCTGACCAATCAGCATGAGCTTTCGCCCATGCTAACCGCTTCTGTTTGTGAGCTTCTGTCAAAAAAGGCTTTGTACGGCATACGTAGGCATTGAGGCCACATGCCTGAAGTCTCGTTCGGATGGTTTGAGCATTGATATCGGGGAAATACTTCTTTTGCAGGTCAGCAACATCATGTGCATGAGTGCGTGCCAGTGCCTGGACTGCGAAGCGAGCATCGTTGGTCATGAATTTGCGACGACGACCTGATTTAGGCTTGATATCATAGTAAGCTTCACTTTTAGCAAAGCATTTCGCGATGCAGGTAATTGTAGTGCGGTGGAGTTGAAACTTTTCAGCGAGGTCTCCATCAGACATGCCAGCAGCTTTGTCTCGGCAGATTTGAGCTTTCTTTGTAGGAGTTGTGTATTTTGTCATGGACGACTAGTGACAGCAAGGGTGTAGAATGAGTCCGCAAGTGGTGCAAGTGTGACGTTGTGCGGCAGCGAGCCGACAAACACATTTTCTGTAAAGTCACACTAAACCTAAAAATGAAATGCACAGCATTCTCTTCACAAATATCTGGACAGCTCTCTCAGAAAGCCAAGTATCACAATAAAAGCATATGGTATTGAAAATATAGACCTAGTACACTACACTGCAACAAGTGAAACGACACAAAATGGTCTATTGCTCGAGTGCGAGGAGGAATAGGAGAAATGTCGATGCTGTGCATTTCCTTTTTGAGTCACTGTAGATATTGGAGATCGACGAGGAGACCCCCCCCGATCAGTGAGTCGCAATTCGTTCGGAATGCCACTTCACACGATCCACATTTACATTTTCCAATGCTCTCTTGTAGCAGAGCCTTCTCTATTCCCGATCTTCTCGGCCAGTCGACCTGATACACACCCGCAGCAAAATATGAAGAGGATCAATCTCACCGACACAGCATTCGCCAGATAATCAAGGCACCAGACCAGGTACTGATGGATCAAGACCAGGAACTGATCGTTCACATCTAGCCCTTTACAGATTCATATATCAATCCAGATCGAATGTAGACGAGAACGGTTAGCTTCCTCCAGTCTGCTTTAAGTATATCGTCATCACACCTGTATTAAAGTCATCTCGACAAGAATTCGCGTGTGTTTGAAATGGCCAAGGGTGATCTGCAGAGGTTAATTAAGCTTTCCTTCAAGTTCTGGAAAAGCAGGTCCCTCCGAGGTGGCTGCGTGTTTCAAGGATCAGCGCAATGAGCATGCATCAACTTTGATGATCAAATTTGGTACCTGTGAGCTTTCCAATAGCTAAGGTCTTAATGCTATGTTAATTAGTAGCTTTTCAAGTTATCAAGTTGCACCCAGGCTGGTGCATGTAACCACGTCAACTGTAAGTCGACTAATGAAAATGCTCCATCACGATATCCTCACCGGCATAGTAGCGTCCCCAGTATCCGGTCTTGATAAGTTCCTAGCTCATTTAAAGAAGGTGAACGAATGTGTACGCGAAACCCAATTTTTTTTCCTCTCGCGAACGAATCTAGATGGAATATTCGGCGGTAGATGTCACAGCGGCCAGAAGTCTGCAGCTCTTCGTGGTGCGTCGCTTTCTTGACACGACAGCAAGATGATAACAGATATGTCATGGGTGGCAACTAGTACTTATACGGTGCGTGCTGTCTGAACTGCATCTTCCTTGTTCTAACTCGAAAGCTCAGCGTCGATGGCGACATTCTGGGTATGTTTATTCCGATCTATTATGTCCGCCGTTAAACTTGTTATCCAGATCTACGACTATATTTGTTCACTTCACGAAGAAGTAAGTAGTGTACTTGTTTCGCGATATGCCTCGGCTCTGGTCTTAATAATGTGCTGTTCAAGTGGACATTCCTATTGCGGTCGCGCTGGACCAAAGTAAAAGCCCTGTATATCACTGCACGATATGTGCCCTTTTTAATCATCACCATGAACCTATATCGTGCGTTTATGTTCCCCCAACTTAATGAATTGACATACTGTGCTTCAGTGGCCGTGGCCCCGAACGAGAATACCAATGTATGTGAACATGATCATTTACTCACCGACAAATGAAGCTAATTGTATGACTTCGGTAGAAATGCCAGATATCGATCGATATCATCACATGTACGTGCCTGGTACATATTACATGCACGTTCTTACCGAGCGCGGCTATTCCTCTTACAGCCTTGAGTCTGATTTTACTCAGTTGCTCTGAATGTATCTCTCCTTCCTCTGAGACATACACGTGTTTCTGATCTGATTCATCCAGGCTTTTTTGTCCTTAGAACGCATGCGCTCTGGAACAACAATAGAATTCTACTCGTGGTGATGCTGTCCACCCTTTTTGTGAGCTACACGCCCTCACCACACCCAAGTTCAATGTTGATAAATCAGTCAGGCTATCATCGTATCATCCTTCATCATTGGTTTTACTGCTACTGTGACCTCTTATTGTTTGTGCTCTCACCTTCACTTACTACTCCACACATTGACTCCACTTTTACAGCTACGGTGAGCACGATCCCAGGCTGTCAGCGGAGCTCGGGCAGTTTCGCATTCTTCATGCCGTTTACTCTCTTGTTTGTGTTCCAACTGGGTATGCAGCCGTACATTGGGAGTGTACATTACAGACAGACGCTGACTGACGCTATACCCAGCACTAATATCCCTCACGCTCGTGCGTGTCATACAGAGCTGGCGGTCGGCCAAGGGCCCTCTCGACGCCATCTTAGTGAAGCATAACATATTCTACTATGCATGTGGTCTGCGTGAGTCAGAACTTGCATATGTTTCTGTGCTTATTGGTGATAATTAACTTTTTGACAGTTCTCTCGGTCGTGAACGTCGTTGTGCCATTGCTGCCGGTTTTTGATGTGCGTAAACAATACCCTTCTACATGGTGGAAGCATTGATGTTGCGCACACCCAGTCCCTATCCTACTTCCTCCCAGAAGGGTATGCATCTCCAACTTCTGTTGCGAATTCCTACTGACAACAACCCCAAAACATCATGATACATATACAGATTTAAGCTATTTATCCTTGCGATCCTCGCTACGCGCATGCACCTCCATCTCTGGCATATGGATCAGCACGTGGAAGATTCTGGCCTCGTCGTTTGGATATTAATGTCGGACATGTCACCTGCAGACTGTACGGTGTAACGTCTATCGCGTGGCTTATTCGGCGTTGTTTGTGAAATGGGACTTGGACTACGACTTCAGGTACACTTCTTCTCCGTTTGATGGTTTTGATCACGGGTAATACACTACCCATTTCGCTACTTGCCAACTGCAGTCCCTCGTAGACTGCAAGATTATTCGAGACACAGATGCGGGCCATGCACGACTTGCCAAATGTGCGACACGCAAGAGGGTCTCACCTGAACCGTGCTGTGCAGCATTTTCAGTTAGTTCTGGACCAGTGTCCGGTCAGCCATCCAGACCACGCAACAGCTCTCACCAACCTCGCGTGGGCCTTACCACAATCATCATCTTCGGAACGCATCGCAGAACCGAGTCATCTCAACACCAGAAGAGTGAGCGAGAGACAGTGCAATGGGCTTCTGTGATCGTGCTTTCACGGCTTCAATGGCATCAGATGCAACACATAAATTGCGGACGATGTGCAGAACAAATTTTTCCAGTGAGTTATGCAATATTTTCGATTTCCTGTCATGGTGATATTCAGTATTGTCGCTCTTCAGTAAGCGACGGCAGACAGATAGCGTACCTCTGACATCTGTTTGATGATTGCAGGGCAGTTCACTTGGTGCATACCAGATTATATGATGTCGGTGATCACCTTCTGCTTTGCAGGGCGTTCGGGGGAATTGACGCCAATCAGCACGGGCATCACAAGGTCTTTGACAGACACCCTTGCAGCCTGTTTCAAACTGTTCGCGCAGCCGTCCCGTACAATCTGCACTAATGTTTGCGGTAAGCTGGATGGTGCCATTCAGGCCTCATCTCGCATCCTACAGGTGAACTCATGCTCCAGGAAACATTCCATTTTGTCACCCACTAAAAACGGCTTCGTCCAACTCCGAAGTGACACTTGATCAATATTGGTTCGCACAATACAAGATGGGGCGCGAACATCATGCTAGGAGGAATTGCTGCCCGGCTAGATCTGTGTATGATAAGGGTCTCTCAATCCTTTCGCTCAGATCGCTTAACTTCATTCTCTAGTTGCTATAGTGGTCTACATCTCTTTGGCTGAGTTTTTCTTGCGTTTGAAATACGATGCACCCGTCCGCCTAGTGATGTTCCGGCCCGGCTTGGGCTCAAAGCCCCGGCTTAGGCTCGGCCTGGTGGGGCTTAGGCTCGCCAGAATTCAAGCCTAAGCCGTGAGCCGAAAGTTGGGGCTTGGGCCCAAGTAAGCCGCAACCCACGCGCTGAATTTTTGCAATGGCGATGCGCACAAGCCTGAGTGAGCGTGCAGGTGGCAGGTGATGGGCGCAGTCCGGAGATATGAAGTCACTGAGAGGGATGGAACATCGCAGTACGAAAGCAAGAAGTTCGTGCTGCTTCAAGGTTCGCGCAAAGACTAAACGTGATATAGCGTTTATTAGTGTGATGGCTGCAGTGCGTCTAGACTGTGATTGGGGAAATGTATTCATGACCCAGGTCAAAGAGACGACATAGGCGACTGGGCTCCGAGCCATAAAGAATCTGCGTGGAGCACGTAAGCCCGTGGAATCACAAAACGAGGAAGGGAATGTTCGTACAGGGATAGATACCGCATAGCCGTATTCATTGAAGAAATTGCGATCATAAACCCGGCGATGCCAACAAATAGAGGATCGACAATATGCCAGAAGCGATAACCAGTTACATCGGAGTGCCTTAATTCAGCGATGTTAATTCACCTATTGGACCTGTGAAGTAAATACAGACCTGGCCACAACAAATGAGGTTGCAGTTCTCAAAATCCATGGAGTTGCGCAGAGCAAGAGGCCAGTAGTCGCGTTGTAACCTATTGTAGTGGATAGCATCGGGAAAAAATGGTGAATGACAGCGAGGCAACCAGCAAATGAAGAGCAACGCCAAGCCATCATACCCTCCAATCCATAAGAGCCTGGGCAGGACCAGAGAAGTTCTCTTCGGGCTTGCCTTTGCGCTCGATGGCCGCAACTTCTTCCTCTATCCGTTGTTTGGCCAGTATCTGTTCATCAGACAAAAGCCAGACGTGGCATTGAAGGAAAATCGGGTGAAATCCAGATTGGAGACGCTGCGACCGCGATGTTCAACATGCCCTCTACAAAGAAGAAGAACCTGCAATAGCAAAATCAGAAGAATTTGAAATTTTGAAAGCACGCTCAGACGTCCAGGCCATAAAACCTACTAGGCTACTGTACCGTCTAGGCTTCCTAAAATTCCCGATGCAATTAGAGCACCAAAAGCAATGTCATATACTGACCAGTGACGGCTCTACTTACATAAGAAGCTGATACTGAGACGCCAAATGCAGAGGTGCAAACAGGAATTTCAAAGTACACAAATAGATAGTTTGAGCTCGACTGTGGGAAAGTTGTTCATCATTGTCCGGCGCAACAAGTACTACTAGACTTTACACTGCTAAGTACATAGTGTGGGGGGCAAAACTACTTGGCTTTAGTTTTGCCAGGGTGACAAAACTTGACAAAACTCTAGGCGCTTAGCTAGGTTATGTAGACTATATGTATCAATATTAACGCTGCCTCGTCCCAGCCGCCATTGTGATTAACCACCTCAATCTCATCTAGAATAGTTTGTGGTATTATTCCTTGTTTGACCCGATCCAACTTGTCAAAATCAAAAGCATTTCCCACGAGCACTTCAACTTCTGAACTTCTTCTGTCCTTTTCAACTCTGAGAGCTGCAAATTCAGCGGCAATGTCGTCAGGCGAGATACTCTCTGGACCAACAAGAAGGTCACGTCTGCATCGCGAGGCTCAGTCGAGAGCGGAGGTGCCCATGCGAAGGCTGCTTCAAGATCCTGTGCAGTCTCGACAGCAATGCCAATCTCTTCACGAGTATGGCCCATGTGAGCATGTCGACGGCGGGTTGACTTCCCAGCCTCCGTAGCTCTCATGGTGTTGTGGTATCGAAGATTTGCACAAATTTTGCTGAGTGTTTCAAATGTGTCAACTGAGAGATTACACCGCCGTGCAGATTGTGTTGTGCCGAGATGCGTTCTTGATAAGTTATCAGTGTCGCCGCAATGTTTGCATTTACAGTAATAACGATGCGAGCTGTTGTCAACGCGTTCCAGGCGCTTGAAATTGACATTGATCAGTGATGCGAGGGGGCGCCCTCCAGCATGCACCATCTTACTTCAGGGACGTCATTTTGCATGTTCTCTTGGATTCAAACCATGTTATCAGAGAGCTAAATTACATCTCCGCGAGTCTTGGATACCCTGGAGTTCTACCAAGTCTTGCCACCCCCCTTCCGCGTGAGTTCTGCCGGCAAAACTACCGAGTTTTGCCAAAGCCCTGGTCAGGCCGTGTCCTAGGCCAGGGCTAGGCCTGGCTCAATCAGGCCCGGCTTGGGCTGGCCCAGGGCTTGAAGCCGGGCCGGAACATCACTAATCACTGCTATCAGTCCAGATCAATTGGTTTCATGCAGACGGGAACGGGTTAGTTTCTTCCGGTCTGCTTTACGTGTATAATCACACCCGTATTAATGACATCTTAACTTAGAGTCTCAGAAGAAGCGTCTGTCTGAAATGGTCAAGGCCGATCCAAAGAGGTTAAGCCTGGTGCAGGCTGTCACAACGTCAACTATAAATCAGCCAGTGAACCGATTCATCACGATATCTTCGGCAGCACATGGTCTCCAGTATCCGGTCTTCATGGGTTCCCAACTGATTTAAGATGGTGGACGGATGTGTACGCGAAACCCATTTGTTTCCTCTCGAACGAATCCAGATGGTGTATTTGGCAGACGATCTCACAACGGCCAGAAGTCTGCAAATCTTCGTGGTGAGTTACTTTCTTGACAGGACAGCAAGATAATAACAGATATATCCCGTGTGGCAACTAGTACTCATACAGTGCGTGCTGTCTGAACTGCGTCTTTCTCGTTCTAACTCGATAGCTCAGCGTCGATGGCGACATTCTGGGTATGTTTATCCCAATCTATTTCCGTCCGCCGTTAAACTTGTTATCCAGATCTATGACTATTTTTGTTCACTTCACGAAGAGGTAAGTAGTGTACATGTTCCGTGACATGCCTAGGCTCTGATCTTAATAATGTGCTGTTCAAGTGGACATTCCTACTTCGATCGCGTTGGACCAAAGTAAAAGCCCTTTATATCACTGCACGATATGTGCCCTTTTTAATCATCATCGTGAACCTATATCGTGCGTTCATCCCAGTATATGTTTCCCCACTTAATGAATTGACATACTGTGCTTCAGTGGCCGTGGCCCCGAACGAGAATACCAATGTATGTGAACATGGTCATCTATCCACTGACGAATGAAGATAACTGTATGACTTCGCCAGAAATGCTGGATATTGATCGATATTATCGCATGTACGTGCCCGCCGCCCGGTGTATATTGCATGCACGTTCTTACCGAGCGCTGCTATTTCCTCTTACAGGCTTGAATCTGATATCACTCACTTGCTCTGAATGTATCTCTGCTTCCTCCTAGACATTCACGTGTGTCTGAATTTATCCAGGGTTTTTTGTCCTTAGAACGTATGCGCTCTGGAACAGAAATAGAATTCTCCTCGTAGCCATGCTGTCCGCCCTTTTTGTGAGCCACAGACCCCCGCCATGCACAAGTTCAATATTGATAAATAAGTCAGGCTATCATGGTATCATGCTTCATCATTAATAGTTTTACTACTGTTGTGACCTCTTATCGTTTGTGCTCTCACCTTCTCCCACTGCTATTTGCACGTATTCACTCCACTTTCATAGTTGTGGCTAGCACGATCCCAGGCTGTCACCGGGGCACCGGCAGTTTCTCATTCTTTGTGCCGTTTATTCTCATGTTTGTATTCCAACTGGGTATGCAGCTAGAAACTGGGAGTGTACATTTCAGACACGCGCTGACTGACACTATCCCTAGTACTGGTGTCCCTCACACTCATGTGTGTCATACAGAGTTGGCGGTCGGCCCAGGGCCCTCTGTATGCCATCCTAGTGAAGCATAACATATTCTACTATGCATGCGGCCTGCGTGAGTCAAAACTTACATGTGTTTCCGTGCTTATCGGTGATGATTAACTTTTCGCAAGTTCTCTCGGCCGTGAACGTCCTTGTGCCACTGCTGCCGCTTTCTGATGTGCGTAAACAATACAGGCCTTCGACATGATCGAACCATTGATGTTGTGCACACCCAGTCCCTGTCCTACTTTATCCCTGAAGAGTATGCACCTCCAACTTCTGTTGCGAATTCCTACTGACAAAACCCCCAAAACACACATTTACAGTTTTGAGGTCTTTATCCTTGCGATCCTCGCTACACGCATGCACCTCCATCTCTGGCATATGAACAATACCCACGTGGAAGATTCTGATCTCGTTTGGATATCTATGTCGGACGTGTCACCTGCAGACCGTACGGTGTAATGTCTTATTGCGAGGCTTATTCAGCGTCGTTTGTGAAGTGGGACTTGGACTACGACTTCAGGCACGCGTCTTCTCTGTATGATGATTTTGATCACGAGTAATACACGACCCATACTATCGCTGCTTGCCACCTGCAGTTCCTCGTAGACTGCAAGATTATTCGAGACACAGATGCGGGCCATGCACGACTTGCCAAATGCGCGACACGCAAGAGAGTCTCTCACCTGAACCATGCTGTGCAGCATTTTCAGTTGGTTCTGGACCAGTGTCTGGTCAGCCATCCAGATTACGCAACAGCTCTCACCAACCTCGCGTGGGCCTTCACAATTATCATCTTCGGAGCGCATCGCAGTACCGAGTCATCTGAACACCAGAAGAGTGAGCGAAAGACAGTGCACTGGGCTTCTGTGATCGCGCTTTCACGGCTTCAATGACATCAGATGCAACACATGAATTGCAGACAATGTGCAGAACAAAATTTTCGAGTGTGAGTTATGCAGTATTTTTGATGTCCTGTCATGGTGATATTCAGTATTGTTGCTCTTCAGTAAGCGACGGGAGAGATAGCGTACCTCTGATATCTGTTTGATGGTTGCAGGGCAGTCCACTTGGTGCATACCAGATTTCTCGTAGAATCTGATGTTTGTGATCACCTTCTCCTTTGCAAGGCGTTCGGAGGGATTGATGCCAATCGACACGGGCATCACAAGGTCTTTGACATACACCCTCGCAGCCTGTTTCAGACTGTCTTTGCCTCTAGGTATAATCACTTCAAACTCAAAGTCGTTCGCAAGTAAAAATTGCTTCGGAAGGCCGACGACGACACGCACGGCGTCTGTGACATTCTCTCCAGCCAGGCGAACACTTTCTGAGCGACCTCATGGCACTTAATACACTCATTTTTCTTGTAACACTCAAATTTAAAAAATGTCTTGAAAATCCTTTTCAGCTCTTTAATTGTCTGAGTCTCTCTGATGGCTTGATGTCACGGTTAAGACATTCAAGGCACCCTCCAAGATCTTGGACATCTTGACATACTTGGGCGCCAAACCAAGTGGAGTAAGTTCCCGACAAGTTGATTTAGGCTACGTGGTATTTTTTACTGATGTAGTGTCTGTATGATATGATGGACGACGACACGGCGTCAGCACAAACGGCACCTGTAGTTTTCGAACACCGTGCTTCGCCTGCCAAATTTCTCCGAGATCGACCTCTCAAAGGACGTACGTCAGACTGGTCACGAGTCTAACGCCTGAAGTCAAGACCGATTTAACCGAGCTTACCAAGTTTTCAGGAAATCACTTTGAACGCCATTATTAAATATAGAACATTTCGAATGGAACCAACTGTAACTTTTATGAAGTTGCGCCCAGCATAGTGCAGGCTGTGGCCACGTCAACTGCAAATCGGCCAAAAAAATGATCCGTCACAATATCCTCACCGGCATAATGTCCCTAGTATCCGGTCTTGATGGGTTCCCAGCTTATTTAAAGAAGGTGAATGGATGTGTACGCGAAACCCAATTGTTTCCTCTCGAATGAATCTAGATGGAATATTCAGCGGACAATGTCACAGCGGCCAGAAATCTGCAGCTCTTCGTGGTGCGTCGCTTTCTTGACACGACAACAAGATGATAACAGATATCTCATGTGTGACCATTAGTACCTGTGCTGTGCGTGGTGTCTGAACTGCATCCTCCTCGTTCTGACTTGACAGCTCAGCATCGATGGCGACATTCTGGGTAGGTTTATCGCAGTCTATTTCTGTCTGCCATTAAATTTGTTTATCCAGACCTATGACTATATTTGTTCACTTCACGAAGAGGTAAGTAGTGTACTTGTTCCGCAATATGCCTCGGCCTGAACTTAATAATGTGCTGTTCAAGTGGACATTCCTACTGCGGTCGCGCTGGACCAAAGTAAAAGTCCTGTATATCACTGCACGATATGTCCCATTTTTAATCACCACCATGAACCTATATCGTGCGTTTATCCCAGTATATATCCCACAACTTAATGAATTGGCATACTGTGATTCAGTGACTGTGGCCCCAAACGAGAATACCAATGTACGTGCACGGTGAACATGGACATCTATCCACCAAAAATGAAGCTAATGGTATGACTTCGCTAGAAATGCCAGATATCGATCAATATTATCACATGTACGTGCCCGGTACACATTGCATGCATGTTCTTACTGAGCGCTGCTATTCCTCTTACAGCCTTGAGTCTGATTTCACTCGGTTGCTCTGAATGTATATTTCCTTCCCCCGAGACATACATGTGTTTCTGATCTGATTCATCCAGGCCTTTTTGTCCTTAGAACGTATGTGCTCTGGGAAAAAAAATGGAATTCTACTCGTAGTCATGCTGTCCACCCTTTTTGTGAGCCACATGCCCTCACCGCACCCAAGTTCAATGTTGATAAATCAGTCAGGCTGTCACCGTATCATCCTTCATCATTGAGTTTACTGCTACTGTGACCTCTCATTGTTTGTGCTCTCGCCTTCACTCACTACTGCACATATTGACTCCAGTTTCACAGCTACGGTTAGCACGATCCCAGGCTGTCAGCGGAGCTTGGGCAGTTTCACATTCTTCATGCCGTTTACTCTCTTGTTTGTATTCCAACTGGGTACGCAGCCGTACATTGGGAGTGTACATTGCAGACACGCGCTGACTGACGCTATCCCCAGTACTGGTATCCCTCACACTCGTGCGTATCATACAGAGTTGGCGGTCGGCCAGGAGCCATCTGTACGCCGTCTTAGTGAAGCACAACATATTCTACTATGCATGTGTTCTGCGTGAGTGAGACCTTACATATGTTTCCGTGCGTATCAGTGATGATCAACTTTTCGAAAGTTCTCTCGGCCGTGAACGTCCTTGTGCCGCTGCTGCCGCTTTCTGATGTGCGTCAACAATACCCTTCTACATGATGGAATCATTGATGTTGTGCACACACAGTCCCTATCATACTTCCTCCCCGAAGGGTATGCATCTCCAACTTCTGTTGCGAATTCCTACTGACAACAACCTCCAAACATCATGATACATATACAGATTTGAGGTCTTTATCCCTGCGATCCTCGCTACGCGCATGCACCTCCATCTCTGGCATATGGATCAGCACGTGCACGGCTCTGACATCGCTGTGTGTATACCTATGTCGGACATGTCACCTGCAGACCGTACGGTGTAACATCTTATCGTGTGGCTTATTTAGCTTCGTTTGTGAAGTAGGACTTAGACTACGACTTCAAGCACAATCCTTCTCTGTTTGATGATTTTGATATACATGATCCATATCGCTGCTTGCCAAATGCAGTCCCTCGTAGACTGCGAAAGTATTCGAGACACAGATGCAGGCCATGCACGACTTGCCAAATGCGCGACACGCAAGAGGGTCTCTCACCTGAACCATGATGTGCAGCATTTTCAGTTGGTTCTGGACCAGTGTCCGGTCAGCCCTCCAGACCATGCAACAGCTCTCACCAACCTCGCATGGGCCTTATCACAATCATCATCGGAACGCATCGCAGTACCAAGTAATCTCAACACGAGAAGAGTGAGCGAAATACAGTGCACTGGGCTTCTGTGATCGTGTTGTCACGGCTTCAATGGCATCAGTGCAAGACGTGAGCTGCGGACGATGTGCAGAACGAATGTTTCGAGTGTGAGTTATGCAGTATTGTCACTCTTCAGTAAGCGACGGGAGAAAGGTAGCGTGCTTGTGATATATGTTTGATGATTGCAGGACAATCCACTTGGTGCATACCAGATTTCTCGTAGAATGTGATGTTCGTGATCACCTTCTCCTTTGCAAGGCGTTCGGCGGGATTGACGCCAATCGGCACGGGCATCACAAGGTCTTCGACAGACACCCTTTCGGCCTGTTTCAAACTGTTTTTTGCCCCTGCGTGTAATCACTTCAACCTCAAAGTCGTTCGCAAGTAAATGCTTCAGAAGGCCGACGACGACACGCACGGCGTCTGTGACATTCTCTCCAGCCAGAGCGAACACTTTCTTAGTGACCTCATGCACGAGTTCACAAACATCCGCATAAGACGGCCCCGGTGAGATGCCCATAGTGGATGGAGTCTACGACGTTGTCAGATTGGCCGGATATCTCAAGGAAGGAGGGCTTGAGATGGGGTTGGACGGTGATGGAAACAAGTTGTTCGCGCAGGCGTCCCCAGGAATCTGCACCAATGTTTGCCGTAAGCTGGATGGTGTCGACGAGTACGACATCAGTGATGGTGGGCAAGGGCATCAAGATGGCTGCTCGGGAAATTCCGTCTCGGTGCCCTTGGCTCCCACCACAACTTTATCTCGTATCTTACAGGTGAACCTCATGCTCCAGGAAACCTTGACAAATTCTATTTTGTCACTCACTAAAAATGGCTTCGTCCAACTTCGAAGTGATACTCGATAAATATTGGTTCGCACAATACTTTTTAGAGACAGGCGCGAACATCATGCTAGGTGGAATTGCTGCCCTTGCAGCTCTGTCTCCCAATTCTCTCGCTTACATTCCTTAACTTCGCTCTCTAGTTGCTATAATGGTCTACGTCTCTTTTGCCGAGTTTTTCTTGCGTTTGAAATACGATGCACCCGTCCGCCGCGTTGAGCAGCCCCGCATACTGGAGAAAGGTCAACGTGCTGTGAATAAGAACTTGCGGATTATGCCACGGCGTTCTGCACCTTCTGTATCTTCATTCGGTTAGTGCCCAAGACATCTTATCAGCAGTCATTGATGTGCTTAATCCATCCTTACCATACTGTGGAGCTCGCTGGTGTGGTACGTTGTCATCTTTTTTCGCTAGGAATACGTTTATAATGCTCTATTATCGATAGATTGGCTGGATGGTGCCGTGGTCATTCTCGCTATCTATACTCGAAAAAAATTCACCCAGTACAAGCGTTCCGTCTTAGACATAACGAACCGTTCTGCTCATCATTTACCTATAAGCCTACTTCGCGGACAGACATATATTGGCATGTTATGTTAGAGTAATACCTGTTTTCGCACCGTGACACCCTATACCAGCTGTCTATATATACCCTGTGAGGTTCAAGTGTTGCCAATTCCGGATTGTATGTGGCTGTGCCCCGAAGAGATGATGACATCATGAAACTTTTGAAACTTCCGCTCATCCAACGCCGCTCGGGCCCTCAACACACATACCTGCTGGCAGTCATGTTTTTTTCTATTCTTCGCACAACTACCTTCACTCAGACACTGACCGCAAGCCACATTTAATCAATTTATCATTTTACTATGCTCCGTAACTTCATCAAGAATATTGTGAACTCATCATTGAGTTGTGCAGACAAACTGCGTGATAGAAAAAAGGTGAGTCATTGAACTCTTGGTGATCGCAACCTTTTCGAATCCTCTCATAGGCTCTATTCGAGTTTTGCGTTAATGGCGATCTCCACAGTCATCCGTACAGGGAGACCATGTTATCGGTCTGTCCCACACCCCGTCCTGCCCCACCTCTGCCCTCCTATCACTTCTCAGACCCCGACACTCCTCTATCCTCAACCATAGATACGGAGTATGCTGTTTGTCGTGGACAAATGTCCTCTCGGATTGCAACGGCTACCCTTGAAGGCCTGCCCGATGAAATCCGATGCCATATCCTCGGATTTCTTTCATATAATGAAATTATACGATGTGCTCTGGTGAGTCATAGATTCATTCCCATACTTTGAACTAAGGTACTGATCTGCCCTCAACAGACCTGCCTGACACTGTACAACACAGTCAAATGCTCTGTTGAGCTACAGTACATCATCGAACTCGGTGCTCAACGGTTAATTGAAGTACATCCGCGGTCACCTACTGCCTCTTTATCGGAGTACTTGTGTATCCTCAGAAAAAAGGCAAACGCGTGGAACACTTTCAAGCCCATTGCTACGCGTGCGTTTCGTAGTGCGACCTTGTCCAAATTGAACTCGATTGTTCATGGAAATATTATCCGCTATACGCCCTCCGTGCATGTGGATCCTGCGTCCAACGCTGTGGATATCAAGACCAACAGCACGTGTATCGCTACAATTTTTATGAATCCCGGTCCAGTTCCCCACACATACAGGTGCATGGACGAGTTACAAGACATCGAGATCATCATTACGCTTCCGATCGATGTCAATTCTGATGGCTTCAAGTACCAAATATCCTTCCATACGATATCAACGGGGAAGGAACATCCTTTGTCCCATGGATCTTGTATAGTGAGTGGTAGAGCCGCTTGCAGCAAAGCTCAGCAGATCAAAATCGCTGTTGCTGTCCTCGATGATCGCCTCGCAGTCTATATTGTTGGGCTCGACGAAAACCCGTGCTGGTCGCTGCACGTCTTGAGTTGGCAACGACCTAGTCAAGCTGACGTGGGTGGTGTTTCCTTGTGTCTTTCGCTGTCGGTTCGAATTGAGCATTTAACAGGACTTATGTGCGATCGGTGACGGTAATCAGTTGTCGGACATCCGTTTTCTTGTCAAGGAGAAGCTTATAGCTCTCTCGACGGATGGTCATATTCACCTCTATGACACCGAGGACCCATCAAAGGCGCCGCGGCTTCATGCAAGATTTATGCTGCCCATCCGTGGCCAGTTGGGCGCTTTCAATCACCCGTCGACTTTTCATAGTGCCGCAAGCTGTGCGGGCCTCGCGGTACCAGTTGACCATTGGATTTGGACAACGAACCCTGCAGATCGAGTCATATCGGTGACATGGGCCTGTTCATCGACTTGTATCATATCTTCTCGCATATTTTTCATGGACATTCCTTCGACATGGTTTGATGCAACGTCACAAGATGGGCGCTTAGTCACATGGTCATCCTGGGGTCCACGAAACTCTCGTCTCTTCCATGAAGAAAGGTTCGGCATGGAATGGCTGTACTTTTTTGGAGTGGGAGGATCTCGTGTTATATGGGCGGGTCCCGTCGCGGGTGGCACTGATTTATCGTTCCAGTTACACATGGCCGACTTCAATCCCTCGGCCGTGGCGCGTGGCATCGGCAACGTAATCCGCGAACCTACGATATCGGGATTGGTAGGTCTCTGGTCGGACACGCCAGTGAAGACATACCTCCCTTACGTGGAGGTGTCCCATGAGAGATCTTTCGATGCTCTCCTTTGGGATATCACACTCGACGAGGAGACCATGGTGCTGTTCACCCAACCAACGGTTGAATCTGTAGGTGTATTTCTGGCTGTCAGGTCACGAAGTTCACCATCTCACCAAATGTATCAGGAGTGGAAAATGCAGGCCGACGTCTTTGAAATGTAGTCCATATTTCATTGTAGCCAGCCGTCTAGGGTATTCCAGGGGAGGCTGTGTACTCGGATATGGACATGTGAGCAACTACAATGGTGACGACGATACCAATGACAATGACAATGGCGACAACAACAAGTTTGACGACGATAAGTTTCAGTAGAAGAGCAGATAGATCCTTCATGTGTCAATCTTTAATCTATCAAAAGCTTGGCGACTCTAACACCGTCGTGATTGCTGCGTAGCATGGCCTCGGGTTAATGCCCGGTCCTTGTGAACACAATTATGAATCGGGCATTTTAGCGGTTCGCCTCAGCTCTGGCTGGGCCTTTGGTCCTTCAAGTTGTTGGTATCTTTGCTTAGTACTGGAGGATAGCCGTGGGTAGCACAGTAGCTTAGTCAGCCACTCAGTGTCGGGTTTTGTTGCAGCGTAGTGCTGAGTGCTCTCCACCACTAGTTTTTTGAAGGATATACCCATCGTTTTAAAAAATATATCGCTCCGAGTCATCTAAAAAGGCCGACATCTTTACTCGAGCTTTCAAAGCACTGTGGCCCAGACAAAGCATCCTCCCGCGTTTCCGGACAAGACACAGTCTCTTCAAGCACGATGGCCGACCCGACCGGTGCGACGACGATTTGAAAGGTTGTATGTTATCGTCTCGATGCCTAAATATGCAGATATCGCGCTTCGTGAGGTGTCTGTTCGATCACAACTAGTAGCTCTGCTTGCCGCTACTTGGTGTGTACCATCCAATCTTGATATCACAAGAGCCGACTCTACAAGTAAACGGTTTGTAGATATTCAGGATCGACCAGGAAACCCCTGATCCCATTTTTTTCTTCTTTTTTGGATCCTTGTTTATTGTCCTTTGGGGTGGGGCCCTATGGTGGACACTACAAACCCCTGATCCCAATACGTTCGGAATTCCACCTCACACATGATCCACAATTAGTACGTCTTCCAATGCGCTCTTGTAGCAGAGCCTCCTCCCTGATTTTCTCACCGGCCGCCAGTCGACCTGATACACGCCTGTAGCGAAAGGTCGCAATGTGAAGAAGATGCTCTCACCGACACAGCATTCACTAGATAATCAAGGCATCAGTCGGATGAAGACCAGTCAGTGACCCATCACATCCACCACTCTACAGATCCGTGTATCGATCAGTTTCATGTAGACGAGAACGATTTAGCTTCCTCCAGTCTGCTTTATATCACCATCACACCCGTATTATATAAAGTCTTCTTAAATTAGAAGAGGCTTCGTGTGCACTGTCTAAAATGGCCAAGGCTGACTTACAGAGGTCAAAGCCTTCCTTCAAGTTCTACAAAAGTAGGACCCTCCGAGGTTGCTGCGTATTTCAAGGACTGATGGTGTCTCAGACATCAAGTGGATCAAGGATCAGTACAATGAGCACATGTGAGTGTCTGAATCAACTTTTATGAACAAATTAAATCTAATGATGTGTATTATTCCGTACATGTTAATAGACTCTGACCTTATTAATATTTTACCAATGAAAATACAGAACATTTCTGGCACCAACTGTAAAGCAGCCAGTAAAATGATATCCTCAGCGGCATAGCATCTCCGGTATCCGGTATTGATGGGTTCCCAGCTCATATAAGAAGGTGAACGGATGTGCACACGACACCCAATTGTTTCCTCTCGAATGAATCCAGATGGAATATTCGGCGGACGATGTCACAGCGGCCAGAAGTTTGCAGCTCTTAGCGGTGCGTCGCTTTCTTGAGACGATAGCAAGATGATAACAGATATGTCACGGGTGGCAACTAGTGCTTATACGGTGCGTGCTGTCTGAACTGCATCTTCCTCGTTCTAACTCGACAGCTCAGCGTCGATGGCGACATTCTGGGTATGTTTATTCCGATCTATGCCCATCCGCCGTTAAAATTTGTTATCCAGATCTATGACTATATCTGTTCACTTCACGAAGAGGTAAGTAGTGTACTTGTTCCGCAATATGCCTGGGCTCTGAGATTGATAGTGTGCTGTTCAAGTGGACGTTCCTACTTCAGTCGCGCTGGACCAAAGTAAAAGTCCTTTATATCATTGCACGATATGTCCCCTTTTTAATCCCCATCGTGAACCTATATCGTGCGTTCATCCCACTGTATATTCTCCCAACTTAATGAATTGGTATACTGCGTTTCAGTGGCCGTGACCCCGAACGAGGATAACAATGTATGTGAACATGGTCATCTATCCACCGACAAATGACGCTAACTGTATGACTTCGCCAGAAATGCCAAATATCGATCTATGTTATCACATGTACGTGCCCGGTACATATTGCATGCACGTTCTTACCGCGCGCTGCTATTTCCTCTTACAGCCTTGAGTCTGATTTCATTCATTTGCTCTGAATGTATCTCTCCTTCCTCCGAGACATACACATGTTTCTGATCCGATTCATCCAGGCTTTTTTGTCCTCAGAACGTATATGCTCTGGAACAAAAATAGAATTATACTCGTAACCATGCTGTCCGCCATTTTTGTGAGCCCCACGCCCTCACCACGCCCAAGTTCAATGTTGATAAATCAGTCAGGCTGTCGCCATATCATCCACCATCATTAGTTTTACTCCTGTTATGACATCTTATTGTTTGTGCTCTCACCTTCACTCACTATTATTGGCACATATTCACTCCGTTTCACAGCTACGGCTAACGTAATCCCAGGCTGTCAGAGCTTGGCCAGTTTCTCATTCTTCATGCCGTTTGCTCTCTTGTTTGTGTTCCAACTGGGTATGCAATCGGAAACTGGGAGTGTACATTGCATACACTCGCTGACTGACGCTATCCCCAGTACTGTTGTCCATCACACTCGTGCGTGTCATACAGAGCTGGCGGTCAGTCAATGGCCCTCTGTACGCCATCCTAGTGAAGCATAACATATTCTACTATGTATGCGGTCTGCGTGAGTCAGAACTTACATATGTTTCCGTGCTTATCGGTGATGATTAACCTTTCGAAAGTTCTCTCGGCCGTGAACGTCCTTGTGCCGCTGCTGCCGTTTGATGTGCGTAAACAATACCCTTCGATATGATGGAAGCATTGATGTTGCGCACACCCAGTCCCTAACCGACCTCGTCCCCGAAGAGTATGCATCTCCTATTTCTGTTGCGAATTCCTACTAACAACAACCCCCAAACACGCATATACAGTTTTGAGGTCTTTATCCTTGCGATTCTCGCTACGCGCATGCACCTCCATATCTGGCATATGGATCAGCACGTGGATGATTCTGATACCTCCGTGTGTATACCTATGTCGGACATGTCACCTGTAGACCATACGGTGTAACATCTTATCAAGTGGCTTATTTGGCGTCATTTGTGAAGTTGGACTTGGACTACGACTTCCTTCTCTGTTTGATGATTTTGATCACGAGCAATACACGACCCATATCGCTGCTTGCCACTACATGATGATGCGTACCATCCAATCTTGGTACTTATCGCGGAGAAGTACGTACAGGTTGTTACAATGTTAGAAAGGTCAGCGTGCTGTGAGTAAGAACTCGCGAATTATGATTTATGCCATGGCATTCTGCACCCTCTGCATCTTCATTCAGTTAGCGCCCAACACATCTTATCAGCAGCCATTGATGTGCTTAATTCATCATTAGTTCCATTTATTCGGTCCAGTGATCACGACTCAGCGCTACTTCGGTACGTCGTCATTTGTTTTTGCTAGGAATACATTTATAATGCTCTATTTTCGATAGATTGACTCGATGGAGCCGTGATCATCCGCGAACCTAGAACCTACGATATCGGCATCGGTAGGTCTCTGGTCGGACACGCTGGTGACGACATACCTCCCTTTCGTGGAGGTGTCCCATGACAGAGTTTTCGATGCTCCCCTTTGGGATATCTGTCAAACGTCTCAAAATCAAGGCGTGACTCAAACACAACCTACAATGATCTGAGAGAAAAGACCAGCACGACGTTAGAAAGAAAAGGCGGAGTCGCAGCAAGCTTTGACTAAGTACAAGCGTGCGTACACGATAAGTCTCGTGACCGAAACGCGAAATGTTTATGACAATATCACAGTCGACGAGGAGACGTTCACCCGACCAACGATTGAGTCTGTAAGTGTATTTCTGGCTCGCTCGCAAAGTTCACCATCTCATTAATCATATCAGGAGTGGAAAATGCAGGCCGACATCTTTGAAATGTAGTCTGGCGTGAGGCTCTAGGTATTCCGGGGAGGCTATGTCTTCGGATATGAACGCGTGAGCAACTAGACGACGAGCACGACGAGCTGCAGTAGAAGAGCAGATACGGATCTTTCATGTGTCAATCTTTAATTCATCAAATGCTTGGAGACTCTAACACCGTTGTGGCTGCTGCGTGGCATAGCCTTGGGTTCAGTCCTTGTGAGCACAAGTACAAATCGGGCATTCTGAGCAGTACGCCTCTGGTCCTTGTTCGATCACCAGTGTCTTTGCTTAGTATTGCCACACTACACGGTGCGGCATGAGGCATCCCTAAGAATTTTGATATCACAGGGTCGACTCTTCAAGTAAATGGTTTGTAGATATTCGAGATCAACGAGGAGACCCCCGATCAGTGAGTGACAATTCGTTCGGAATTCCACCCCACACGATCCACAATTACGTCTTCCAATGCTCTCTTGTAGCAGAGCCTCCTCCATTGCTTATCTCACCGGCCAGTCGACCTGATGGCACACCTGCAACGAAATATGAAAAGATCAATCAACATGCTCTCACCGACACAGCATTCGCCAGATAATCAAGGCATCAGACCGGTTACTGACCGATCACATCCAGCCCATTACAGATTCATGTATCAATCCCAATCAAATTCAGACGAGAACGGTTAGCTTCCTCCAGTCTGCTTTACGTATATCATCATCACACCCGCATTAAAGTCATCTCAACTTAGAAGAATTCGCGTGTGTTTGAAATGGCCAAGGGTGATCTGCAGAGGTTAATTAAGCTTTCCTTCAAGTTCTGGAAAAGCAGGTCCCTCCGAGGTGGCTGCGTGTTTCAAGGATCAGTACAATGAGCGCGTGTCCAAATCAACTTTGATGATCAAATTAAATCAATCATGTGTATTATTGGGTACCAGTGTTAGCATCTCAATAGCTAAGCGCTAAGGCCTAAGGTCTTATTGCTATGTTAGTAACTTTCATTAAGTTGCGCCCAGGATGGTGCATGTAGCCACATCAACTGTAAATCGGTTAGTGAAAATGATCCATCACGATATACTCACCGGCATAGCGTCCCAGTATTCGGTCCCGATTCCCGGCTCATATAAGAAGTTGAATGGATGTGTACGCGAAACCCAATTGTTACCTTTCGAACGAATCTAGATGGATATCCGGGGGACGATATCGCAGCGGCCAGAAATCTGCAGCTCTTCGTGGTGCGTCGCTTTCTTGACACGACAGCAAGATAATAACAGACATGTCACTGTGTGGCCATTAGTACCTATACTGTGCGTGATGTCTGAACTGCATCTTCCTCGTTCTAACTCGACAGCTCAGCGTCGATGGCGACATTCTGGGTATGTTTATCCAGATCTATTTCCATTCGCCGTTAAACTTGTTTATCCAGACGTATGACTATATTTGTTCACTTCACGAAGAGGTAAGTAGTGTACTTGTTCCGCGATATGCCTTGGCTTAATGATGTACTGTTCAAGTGGACATTCCTACTTCGGTCGCGCTGGACCAAAGTGAAAGCCCTGTATATCATTGCACGATATATCCCCTTTTTAATCACCACCGTGAACCTATATCGTGCGTTTATCCCAGTATATATTCTCCCAACTTAATGAATCGGCATACTGTGATTCAGTGACTATGGCCCCGAACGAGAATACCAATGTACGTGCACGGTGAACATGGACATCTATCCACCGACAAACGAAGCTAATTGTATGACTTCGCCAGAAATGCCAGATATCAATCAATCTTATCACATGTACGTGCCCGGTACATATTACATGCACGTTCTTACTGAGCGCTGCTATTCCTCTTACAGCCTTGAGTCTGATTTCACTCAGTGGTTCTGAATGTATCTCTCCTTCCTCCGAGACATACACGTGTTTCTGATCTGATTCATCCAGGCTTTTTTGTCCTTAGAACATATGCGCTCTGGAACAAAAATAGAATTCTACTCATAGTCATGTTGTCCACCCTTTTTGTGAGCCACACGCCCTCACCGTACCCAAGTTCAATGTTGATAAATCAGTCAGGCTATCATGGTATCATCCTTCGTCATTGGGTGTACTGCTACTGTGACCTCTTATTGTTTGTGCTCTCACCTTCACTCACTACTATTTGCACGTATTGACTCCAGTTTCACAGCTATGGTTAGCACGATCCCAGGCTGTCAGCGGAGCTCGGGCAGTTTCGCATTTTTCATGCCGTTTACTCTCTTGTTTGTGTTTCAACTGGGTATGCAGCCGTACATTGAGAGTGTACATTGCAGACACGCGCTGACTGACACTATCCACAGTACTGATATCTCTCACACTCGTGCGTGTCATACAGAGTTGGCGGTCGGCCAAGGGCCCTCTGTACACCATCTTAGTGAAGCATAACATATTCTACTATGCATGTGGTCTGCGTGAGTCAGAGCTTACATTCGTTTGTTTCCGTGCTTATTGGTGATGATTAACTTTGGGAAAGTTCTCTCGGCCATGAACGTCATTGTGCCACTGTTGCCGCTTTCAGATGTGCGTAAACAATACCCTTTGACATGATCGAACCATTGAAGTTGCGCACACCCAGTCCCTATCCTACTTCCTCCCCGAAGGGTATGCATCTCCCACTTCTATTGCGAATTCCTACTGACAACAACCCCCAAACATACATATACAGATTTGAAGTCTTTATCCTTGCGATCCTCGCTACGCGCATGCACCTCCACCTCTGGCATATGGACCGGCACGTGCACGGTTCTGACATCGCCGTGTGTATATTTATGTCGGACATGTCATCTGCAGACGTGATGATGCGCACCATCCAATCTTAGTACTTATCGTGGAGAAGTAAACAGGTTGTTACAAGATCAATTTACTCAGGCCCGGCGGTAATATATTCGGCAAACTCCGACTAACCATCACCGCATACACAAGACCGACTCAATCGCCACTATCCACAAATATTCAAGTAATGAGACTGAAGAAATACTCCACCTTTTCCTCCAGAGTGCACGCACTGAATATGCTCAAAGTAACTACTAATTGTTGTTCGTTCGCTCATCCGCCGCTCACAGCATAAACTAAATACCTATATCAATACACCCCTACCAGATCGTAATGACACAGGCGCCAGCCCCCGATTCGCTCATTCCTGGCATGTTCGAATTAAACGCAAACTAGTCTTTTTATTTCATTTTGCGTTGGCAAACGACTGCTAACCCTATGTGATTCTACTGTCAGTGCATAATGTTCTTCGACTCTGGTACTGCAGACGTCACTCGCACCAGGACAGACTAGAAATCTACTCTCTTGGGTGGTGCGGATTCGAAACCTGCCGACATATGTCTTATCACACCTTGACATTCACTCCAGAGGTTCATCTCAACTTGAGAAGTGTCCTGGCCAAAGTGATTACCACACTAGAATCGAAATCTGTTTTTCTCGGACTGTCCAGGGTCGAAACCTGTCGAATGACAGGTTTTTTTCTCTCGGAACGCACCTTAACATTCACTCATGGATGGTTTCGTCGGAGGTTCATCTAACTGGTCTTCGTCAAGTGGTTACTACAACAGAATCAAAATTTGTTTCCCTTGGCCTGTGCAGGTTCGAAACCTGTGGTAACAGGTTTTTTTGTCTACCGGAACACGCCTCGAAGATTCATTCATGAATGGTGGCCCATCTTCACTGGTCTTAGCCAAGTGGTTACCACAACAGAATCAAAATTTGTCGAAGACGAGCTTTCCCCCCCTCAGGACACGCCATGAAGATTCACTCATGGACAGTTCCTAGGAGGTTCGTCTTCACTGATGTTAGTCAAGTGGTTACCAGACTCGAAATCTGTTCCTCTTGCATTGCGCAGGTTCGAAACGTGCCTACAGCAAGTATTTTTTCCCATCAGAGCACACCTCGACACTCACTCATGGATGGTTTCCTCACACACTTATCTCAACCGGTCTTAGCGAAGTAGTTACTACGACAGAATCAAAATCTATTTCTCTTGCACTGTGTAGGTTCGAAACCTGCTGAATGACAGGTTTGCAGTCGGAACACACCTTGATATTCAGTCATGGATAGTTTGATCAGATTCGTCTAACTGGTCTTAGCCAAGTGGTTACCTTAACAGAGTTAAAATCTGTTTCTCTTGGAGTTGGTTCGAAACCTGCTGACAATATCTTTGCGGTGTATAGATCCTTCCAGGTCCTCCTTAACTATGTAGGCCCAGTCATTGCACCGAAACCCCCTTTTTGTGGAGGTGCATACGTACCAACTTAGATTCTCGACAGATTGACCAAAACTGTCGGGATTCGCCACCAAATGAAAAAAAAAAATTGTTTAGTGGGGCCGGAGGCCAGAAGAATGCACACAGGCCGAGTACAGAGTGAGTCCAAGAAGCTCGAGCTAGCGTAGGAGGGCAACATACCAACTGACACTTTCCGAATGAGGATGGACCTAAAAATGGCAATACCTGTCTCCTTGAACGAAGAGAGTGGACTCACCACATGCAGTTTTCAACGTCTCGTCAACAGAATTTCGAGCTCTGCATTGATTCATTTAATTGGCACACATTATAAGTCAGATAGCGCAGATCACCAAGGAAATTTAGAAATGCAAAATCGTTTCCCGATCAAGAGTGGTTGTTTGTCAAGAGCCTTTAATCCAAACATCACGTGCGCGCAAAGGTGAGGCTTAGCCACATGCAAAATGATCGACGTGTTCCCAAGGACCCAAGCGAAGAACTCAGGTGACAGAAATGCTGGAACGTGCACGGTGCATGTGCCATAAATATCATATAACTACCCAAGCTTTCGTCGGTATGTAACTTCCACTCCCACTCCCTTTCTTGAATCTTACTCCCACACAGCCATCCGATCTGCTAACTGTCTTGACGTTTTATAATCATACCGTGATTATGGCTCAAAAATATGCACCATATGGCCTTTGGGAGTCCCCCATCACAGCTGATGCCATTGCTCAGGATGTATGTTCATCAAATTGTCTTTGATTGCTCAGCATCCGAAACTGATCTACACCGTAGAGTGTCTCCTTGAGTACTATCTTTGTAGATCCAGTCACAAAGGATATCTACTACATCGAACAACGTGCATCGGAGGCTGGTCGATGCGTTGTTGTGAGTAATAAGACTCAAAAGGAAGTCTTCGACAAGGACTTCAATGCGCGCACGCGCGTTCATGAATATGGTGGAGGTGCTGCGATCTCTTATAATGGGACTGTGTACTCTTCAAACTTCGCGGACTTCCGTGTCTATGCCGCGAAAGATGGGAAGATCAAACCAATCACACCAGGTACCTATGTAAATTCCTCGGACTATAACACCGTACTTACGCTCCCTGCGCAGAGGACCCAAATAAGATTTATCGCTATGCAGATTTCTGTGTACACCCAGTACACACAGATCTACTCGTCGCTATCTTAGAAGACCATACCGACGACACGCCGCGTACCGTGCGAAATTCTCTTTGTATCATCAACTCCACAGCTGTCACTGTCACGTCCTTGGTTTCCACCGAGGACGCACAAAGTGAGTTCTATGCAGCACCGAGATTTTCCCCTTCTGGCGATAAGCTCGCATGGCAGTTCTGGAAACACCCAGACATGCCTTGGGAGGGTGGACAGATCTACGTGGCTGACGTCCATTACAATTCCAACACCCATAAACTTAGCCTGAGCAATGCGAAGCTGGTCGCCGGCGAAGCTAACAATATTGGCGCGTGTTACCCCCTGTGGGCCTCCAACGACAAACTTCTATTTACCTCTGACGAAAGCAAGTTTGCAAACTTGTGGGAGTATACCCAGACGTGCACCAAACCAGTTCTCTCGTCTGTCGTGCAGCAAGACTTCTGCATGCCATGCTGGACGCTTGGTAATTACTCGTTCGCTTTCCTGGACGAGAATGGCACAAAAGCTATCTGTGTTGCATGGCGGGATGGCCGAAGTGTCCTTTATGTGGTTGATGTCGCCGCAGGTTCCTACCTGGAGATCAAAGATGAATCATTCGACTTTGTAGTGGTAAACAATGTCTGTCGTCTGTCAGACTACACTTTTGTCTTCACGGGATGGCAAAGCAACGCTCCTGGCGCAGCTATGCTCTGCACTCTTACGGGACCATCATTCGTGCCAAATTTCCGGGTGCTCAGCTCTACCGCATCGACGTCCGCCGTGCCGTTCCCTGAGGGCATCATTTCGCTTCCAACCCCGCTTGAACTTAAAGTAGCGGGTGACAAGATTGTATATGCCGTGTACTACGCTCCCAACAACCCAGCGTATGCGGGTTCGAGCATTCCCAACGAAAAGCCGCCTTGCGTGCTTGGCGTACACGGTGGTCCCACAGGATTAGAGACCCAGAATTTGAACTGGCAGAAGCAGTATTTCACAAGCAGAGGATATGCTTGGTAGGACCTGTCGACTATCGCAGTATCATCATGCTCATAAATTGCAGGTTGGATGTGAACTACAGTGGCTCTTCGTGCTATGGACGCGCATATGTGTACGTTACCATTCGCTGTTGTGTTTCCCGTGGAACACAGCTGAAACGTAACGAAGGGAGCGCCTCCAAGGGAATTGGGGCATTACAGACGTGAGCGACTGCATTGACGCAGTCCAATCACCCCAAATCAGTTCCCTCGTCGATACCAAGCGCACTGCGATCCGTGGCGGGAGCGCTGGCGGGTATACTACCCTTGCCGCCATTTCCCTTGACTCCTCCCCGGCGAGCAAGACGAAATTTTTCGCAAGTGCTACGAACAGCTTTGGGATTTCAAACATGGAGCTGTTTGCAAACGATACGCACAAGTTCGAGCTCATGTACGTCATAAAGCTTCTCGGTGGTACGAAGGACAAGATTCCGAAAGTTTGGCACGACCGGAGCCCGGAGTATTTTTCTGCAAACATCAAAACCCCTTTGCTCGTATGTTTATATGTCGATGAAATGCGCTCTGTTGGGTAGATCATCTTTCCAACAGGTTCTTCAAGGCAATGATGATGCAATTGTTCCGCCAGCACAATCCTGGACTATTATTGATGGGGTCCTTAAATCTAAGGGACATGTTGAGGCGCATTTCTTCGATGGCGAACAGCATGGGTGGCGCACATCGGAGACGATTAAAAAGGCAATTGAGTTCGAGAGGGAATGGTACGAGAAGAGCATGGTGAGGTCCACTGTAGCAACTTGAACTAAGAACAATATAGCAGTAACTAGTGTATCATTGGCGTATGAACATGAGCGAGGGGAGCAGAAGAGAGATATGTATCTATCACAAGAAGGTCGTGGACTGTACTGCCAGTGTGACGTCATGCTACGTTTGCCTCGGAATGGAGGCCGAGAACACCTGGACTGCATGACCTGCCAGTCGACCCTCGAAGAGATGTCACTCAGCATGGCACCTTGACTTTGACTATCACTGACCAAAGAAGTGTTCTGAGAAGACGGTGTCTGATTCAATCTGACGTGTGAGTAGGTGCGAATTCAAGTTACATAGTACTTAATTATCAGACGCGCATACTTACTACTCGTTATGGCCCTTTACTTACAACTTGAGGCTGAGTCGCGCCAAAACTCGAAGGAGATTATCAGATGTCTCCTCCCAATACTTATCATGCTCATCGTAACGGCCGGCCAGACGTGCGCATATCCATTTTATGGGCACGTATATGGATTTTGTCAAGGAGCCGTGTATGATGCATGACCTGTAGAGCATTACAACAGATGCGAGCCAGGAGGGATTAATTGCGAACTTGCTTCACAGTGTGGCGTTTGATTAGGCTTTATGTGTCCAAGTTTGTTTGACGCCACATTCGGATGCATGTTCGCCGTTTTGCTGCAACTACTAAAACCACTTGGTCAGTGGCAGTCAAGCGCCTACCTAACTTCTCTGCGTCAAGCCACGTATGCAACGAGCGGTATGTATACGAGTGCAGCCACTGGGTGCAGGCGTTCACCTAGTACCCTATGTATATGGGACGTTACATTCTTGCAAGCAAAAGCAGATAGTTGACCGGCACTTATAAACATATTCTCCGAACGCCTCTGTCACTATTCAGCGCCCCAACGCACTGGACCAGTATGGATATATCAGCTTCATCCGGCCGTCTCGCGGGATGTCGAGTCTCATCTGCCATGTCCCGATCAGTGTTAGACGTTAGATCATGGACGCCGCCGGCATTATTGAATACAGTCAATTGTCTGGTACTCCCGGCTGCAGATTGCAACATTTTAACGGCCTTATCAATTAGTGGAATACTCAGACGTGATGACACCTTGTTTGGAGTCTCCTGGGCTCAACGGTCCCATCAGGATGGTTCTGTGCTATGATGGGAATCGGTGGAGGGAAGGCCCTCGATCCATTTCTGGTGTTCTTTGGCCATCGTTCTGTATGATTAGCTCCAGTAGCTTTCTTGCAAACGAGTGTCTGACTTACATTCTAGTCCTCCTGTTTGTCGGCACGAAATATCTACGGACTTGCAATGCTAACGATCGCCGATCGCACCCGGAAAGGCAAGTCTAGTATTGCACTTGCAGTTTGAAACTCCATTGCTGAAGACTATAAAGTCAACTGCCCGCCCGCTCGTTCAGTTTCAGCAAAGTTTTCTCCCTTCCCAACGTCCTCTAGCTATACCACTGCATCAGTTCAATCGCGTTGACAACTTTCGAATTTATCTCAGCATAATGTCTTCTCCGGGAACCTCTCCACGAGATTTGGTTCTCAGACTGGCGTCGACGTCGTCGCCATCTTGCACCCCGCCAGATTTTACTTCTTCTCCGCTCATCTCCTCCCCGCTCAAACCGCCTTCGTCCCCTCGTCTTCGGCAGGTTCCACTACAGAGTCCAGGCGGCGGGATTCCCTCACACCAGCGCAGACTGTCTTTCAGCCAGTCGTATTTCAATACCATTCCGCCGCACCCCATCATTGATTCTGCTGTCGCTCGTCACCCCCATCGAATCGTCCAGTCCGCATGCGTCACCTAGACAGCGCATTGAACAATTGGCGATGTCCACTGGAACTTCTTCTGCTGGATCGACTCCCTATGTGCGCCCTCGCTTGTTCTCTGGTTCCTTTAACCAATATTCGTCACCTTCGCTATCTGGATATCGGCCGCCGTCACTTGCGGCCTCTCCCATACTAGAAGCCCCACCGCCTTATGGTAGTCCCTATCCAAGTCACAGACGTTCGTCATCATACAACCTCCCTGTGACAGGTAGTGGGCCTTATGCCCGCTTGAGGTCTAGCTCTTTCGCGCACAGTCCTTCGACGTCAGACCATAGAAACTCGCACTCCTTTTCTCACTCATCATCCCACCGTTCTCAATCCTCATTCCAAGCTAGTGGTTCGTTCGCTGATGGCGACTGCGATGAAGTAGATTTTGCTACTCATGTAAGAGGCGACGTCACACCTCCAGGACGCCCGCCAAGGCGCTGGTGGAATATGCCGGCTCCATGGAATGCCGACGAGTGGTGGACCCCCGCGGATTTTGTATATCAAGACGAACCCAGAGTTAAACCTGACGAAAGGCTAAATACGATCGGGCCCGGCACGCGACTGAATCTCCCGCCCAGCGACGCGACGTCTAATGGAGAACCTAGTGATTTGATGCTCAGGCCATTGGGTGTCGGAATCGCAGAAGCTGAGAGAGAGATGGCGAGATCCAAGAGTGTTTTTGCTCCCTTTCGACGGCATTCATTTTCGCAGCATACAGTGGTATGCGATGATGACCAAGGAACATATAGCGATAAGGAGAAGTGCCACAAATCGAAGGCGCTCTCTCGTTTTACTGGCGCCGAAATAGAAGGTCTCAACAGGGCACGGAAGGTGAGCCCCCCTGACTCCCTCTCATTTTGTACCTTCTCTTACAGAGTTTCACAGAATGTTATCCTGGCGTGCCACTCAGTAATGACACGAGATGGGCTGACTTCTGAACACGTGAAAAAGGATTCTAGAGTGTCCTGTAGGTCCCTTCTCTTCGCTAATGACTCGGAGAAACCAATTTGATTTTAACTCTCTTAGGTGTTATCTCGACAGCTGGAACAATTATTGATGAAGCGCTCCCTGTTTTGAAGACCATCCTAGAGTGTACATACGATGCGGCTACTCTAGTTCCACTACCGTTTTTCTTGGAGGCGTCGCGGACCCTCCTAATTATCTGGGATGCGTGCGAGCAACTTTCGGTGAGTTACTTACATCATGGCTAATCGTTCCCATCGTTGCTGATATTACATGCATCTTTCCCTTCGAACGTCATTCTGCAGTCGAATCGACTTTCTTGCCTTCGCATCGTCGAACGCTGTGCAGGAATGGTTTACTTTGTGCGTGAGCAAATCGAAGGGATCGGTCCCATCGTTGGCAAGGAACTAGACGCTGCCTTCCACGTCTTTAGAGAAGTCATCTTCCAAGTATGTCCTTGATATCTGTCTGCCTCCGCTCTAGCATTGACGCCAGCGTAAATTGTAGATTGAGGGGTTTCTCTGCAGAATCAGCCGCCGCCCAATGCTCAAACGCTTCATTAGGAGAGCTGAAATTGCAAAAGAACTCTGCAATTGCGATCAGGCTTTGATGGATGCCTGGCTGAGGTTCACTGTATGCTATTTTTTCTTGTCGCATTATCACCATCTGAAACGACAGCTCGCGGCGCAGGCAACGGTATCCTTGAGGATCTTCAAGAATGTCTCGTATCTTGATGGGAAGATTGAAGACCTGGGGTCGGTTCTTTCGGATAACACCATGACGCCATGTGCGGACCGTAACTCGCTAGCACATGCACCATCAATCCCGGACATGGAGACGTCCATAGCACGCAACTCGAGCCAGAAGCGCAGCATATGTTATCCACTTGCAGAGACCGTCCCATCTATGCCAGAGTGTCTGACGACTGCCGAGGGCGAAGTTTGTCGCGAGCTGCTCCCTATCTTCCCTGAAGACAATCCGGATAAGGAACTCCGACACGACCAATTCCAGCTCGAACATCTTCCTGGCTTTATTAGTACTGCACTGTGCGATGCTGACGTCCTCAATGGTTTAGAGATTGAACGGAACGAAGTTGCTGAGATAATGAAGGCTATGCGGCGACAGTTGGAGTCCCTGCGCCATGCATTCTCGCGGACGACCGCCGCTGCCAGCGACAGTACTCTCGCTGAGATGGAACTTCTGGATGCTAGCATCGTCTCGATGTCGAAGTTGCGCTGCATGCAAGTGCGAGGCGCCGGCACTGACAACCTTCTTTTGCCATGGGAACTTCCTTCATGGACGATCACGCGGTGGGTCTCTTCTCAGTTTCATGCCGTGCTCCTGTACTGACATAATTGCTAAGGTACGAGGTCGACCGGTTCGAAATGATCGGCCAAGGGTCATTCTCTAGAGTTTACGCTGGATCCTGGCGCGATAGAGTGGTCGCCATCAAGGTTCTCCACGACTTTATCCCAGCTTCGACATTTCGTCGAGAGGTCGAGCTGTGGCGCAGACTCAGGCACCCTCAGGTCGTTCGTATGTTCGGCGCGAGTAGCGCCCATGGTTCCAAGCCATGGTTCATCGTGAGCGAGCTATACGAACGCGGAAGCCTCGTAGAGTGGTTACTGACCGCAGCACGCGATGATTATGCCACGCCACGCGAAGTGGACCAGTTACGATTCATCTCTCAGATCGCTGGTGGGATGGAATACTTGCACGCCCAGGGGGTGGTGCATGGCGATTTGAAGGTTCGTGAGCCCTACGGTGTCCCTACGCTTTACTCATGTACCTGAACAGTGCGCAAACGTTTTCGTGAATGCGGAAGGAAACTGTGCCATCGCTGACTTCGGTCAGAGCGAACTCAAAGATGATGCCTACAGGTTGAGCGGGCGTCAACGACCGAGTATGTTGGCTCTTGAAGTAATGCCTTGTTTCTGACCATCTGACTGCAGATGGAACGCCGAGGTGGAAAGCGCCGGAAGTTTTGGACGGTGCCGCGAGTCCGACGATGCAAGCCGACGTCTACGCTTTTGCCATCTGCTGCGTGGAGATCCTCAATATGGGCAGCATTCCTTATGGCACCAGAGATGACGAAGATGTAAAGAGGATCGTGCTCGGTACGTTCAAGGCATCTTGTCCAACCTTTAAGCTTGTTTATGTGTTTCTAGAACATGATGCCCGCCCAGAGGTGTCCGATACCCCTCTTTCCACAGTTGTTCTTCCAGTCATCACCTGCTGCTGGGCGCGTGACCCTCGTTGTCGTTCTCCATTTTCCATGACTGTGTTCTGGCTTCGAGGCTGTCGGAATCTCTTACATCCCTATGGCGCGGACGGCTTACCAGTCCCTTGCACGCCGAATGGTCCCGTAAACTCACCGGTCATCTTTTCAGACCGTCCCTCGCCTGGCCTTCGAGCGTTTGGTACACCCACTTCTGAAGGCCATTCTTGGCTACCACATAATTCATCCATGTCCGATTATTACAGCACGTCATCTGGATTTGGATCTGAGTTCGGACATTCAGAACCTGACCTGGACTCGCCGGATGTTCCAGAGTCGTCTATGTCCAGCAGGACATCGGGTTTCGCGGACCCGAACGCTGTTGGTGAGGTCTTCGAGCACACCATCGACGGTCGCCTTCTTGAGATGATGTCCACATCCACGTGGGCACGGGCCATGCAGAACGAGAGGCGCTACAGGCTTTTAGCCAAAGACACCCACGGGTATGGAGATTTGTGTAAGTCATAGTTCTGTTCACCTTTGTAATGCGATCGTGTGCGCTGATACTTATTGATTGCTAGTCACAACGCCTCTTTGGTATCCATCACCTGTCGAGGTGGGTGCTGTGGGATATGTATCCAAACCTGACGGGGAGTTCATAACCCTCTGCAACGTCATTGAGATTGGAGGAAAGAAGAAGGCTGAGGGCGACGTGGCAAAATGCATGACTTCCTTGCGGGATTATGGTAACGTCAACATCGGGAAGGCACGTCGTGTTCACAACAATGGTTCGAGTATGCTGAGCAGATTCAAACTTGGTGGCAATCGTCACGAGTACGTTTTACTTGCTTAGGCTTATGGCTGTATGTTTTGTGCTGAACATTTGCAGCGGTGAGAACGTATCTCGCAGGCAAGCATTTCCCCTGGAGGCCAGTAAGAAGACAGCTGCGGTCTACGCTGAGTCGTTCGAACACCGGGACTTTTCCTATGGCGGTCTTCCTGCAGTTTCACAGTGGTTTAAAGACAATATACACACGATCCTGCAAGAATACGCACCGAATCACCCTATCCAGAAAGAAGACGTCTTTCTTGGTACGTGCATGTCAACGTCTACGTCCCTAGCTTAGTCTGAGTAACGTTGTTTCGCAGTGACGGGCACTGTAAACGCGCGCGACTACGCTCTCTTTGTGGCCGATCCCATCTCGTCAGGGGAGGCATACTTCAACGTTTTCTCTTCTCGCAGAGCGAATCAGCCATGGGGCACTTTCACGGTCAAGTCTGATGGCAAAGAGTTCTTCCCCACGTGGACCAACTTTACGAGTAAGGTATCGCGGACCCACAAGATCTGGGATACCATACTCCTTGCGCGACTTCGCTTCGCGCCTGATGCAGAGGAGCCGACCTTGGATTAGGAGGCATCATCTCTCTCTCTTCTTACCCAACGGATTGGCTACATACCTTCTTTCTGTTTCATGTACTGTTACTGTTCAAGCGGACATATCGCCGATTCGCATTGTATGAATGGATATATCATGTTTTGTAACGAGTTTCACACGCGTGTACCATATCAAAGCAATCAGATTGATGATATGATCCAATTGCCATAGATGATAACACGTTTCTTAGAGTGCATATTCGTATCAGAAATGTGTGGCACTTACACCGGACGTTTGCAGAACTCTCAGGGGAATTATAGTGCCTATGGCAAAAGGTAATCAGCTCGACTATAGTAGACGCTCTAGGAGAGGACATTTGGCGACCTACGTAATATTAAGATAAGGTAGTCGGTGGTCATGAAAGTTGGAGAATGCATATCATCGAGTTGCGCTCAGCTAGAACACCATTTATAGCCTTCAGCTCGTCGTAACACACACACACCAGGGGTCCACGAGACTTGTGCTCCTCACAAGAAAATCAGGGCCCCAGAAAGAAGGGATAGCGTATCACACTTCAATAAAAAGCAGACTTGAAAATATAACGCGGTGGTCTGGCTTTCCATACTGCAATATTATACGATTATTGCGGTAATGAGGAGATATCATACGGGCTCACGTTGGTAAATCCACACCCATATAAAGCCCACCTGTCGAGTCAAGTTATGCATCGGTAATGTGATGACAGGAGGGGCGAAGAAACGAAGTTTGACAGTTGAGGATATGGAGAACGAACCGACCACCAGCTTATAGATCGCATTCGATATCAAGTAACTTTTGCACTTCGCAATTAGCCCTGGAAATTGTGACAGTACTTAAGAGTGATGGGATCCATGGGATGGAAATCGAATGCACTGAAATTGACTGATTCATGGTGGCACTGATCAAGTTCAACGTTAACTTGCCACAAGGGCCCGGGCTGCCAGTTACTCGGATTATGTAGTTGTTTGGTCTATACAAACTTGAATCTGGAAATGCTTATTAATATGTACGATCGTTACTATGTTGATACCATCGATACCGTTATACTTTTTGGATCTCAATCATGGCACCCAGAATTAACGCACGGGATAGGGAAGCTCTCAGGGTTCTGCCTCGGTTGATGCAGGTGTGCTTGAATCCCTTTAAAAGGCATGACAGCGCTGATTTCTCGTTTCTCGCTGTCATAGCGTAAAGTTGATGGGGCATTGCGTGGCTCAGTCGAAGATCTCCGAGACGTTGTTGGTAGTCTCAATCAACTCAAGGATGTCACGCCACTTTTGCTTCCCGTCTTTCACGCACAACTGGAGGCATACCCTGTTCCGGACAGAATTAGTCCTGATGTTGTACCAGTAATCATGCTCGCCAAATGGTCCATGGGTGGCATTGTGCAAATCTGTCATAACCTCGGTAACAATATCAGTCTCGGAGAACGCATTGTCCATGACGCCATTGCTTCAAAGTGGCATATGCTCTTCCCATGGATGCAGTTCTTCAGCAACAACTTCCTCCCACCTTCACAAAGACCTGCCGCCCTCCCACATGGCCTGTCTGTTAGCACTTACGAGGCCCTTAGGATTACCATACATCCACTGTCAACCTTGTGTCAATTCACAGCAACTGGCAGGCAGTTGATGAGGATGAACCCCACTGTTCAAGCATTTTTCTTCCGGGCTTGGGTCATCGTCGATGGGCTGAAGAGTGATGACGTCGCTGATCCTCTTCGAGAAGGTGACAAAAATCTCAGTGCACTGATACGGGCGAATATGTGCTCGCTCAGCGTTATCTGCATGGAAGACACCCCGGCGTCTCTACCAGTATCCATTATCGCATCTGCTGCTGGCGGAACCTTCCCCATGGCCTCATTAGCCCTCCGATATATTCGTCGTATGACTAAAGAGGTGGCTAATATGCCAGAACCTCGGTTACGAGCAAGAGAAAATGTCGACTTCTCGTCCATGACAGTATGTGCTACTGGCTTGGCTCAAGCCATCCTCTTCATGCAATCCTTGGGCGACAGAGAGGGTGGTTGTCAGGAATTGCTCCTCCAAATCGGCTCAATTCGTACTGTCCTAAGTGCTGTTACGACACTCTGGGAACGGCTCCTAACCCCTGCTTGGAATAGTTCGGATAACTGAACCAGATATAGGGCTAGCGGCGCGACGCAGAGTGTTATACATAGCGTATCGCTATATCGGCTATTCGATGAATTGCGCAAATGACTCTGCTTTGGTGATATCTCAGGCCCTTCAGCATGGTCTTACTCGAATGTCTCCTACGAACCGGGTCATCGCGAGCTGAACGTGTTGACAATACCAAACGCTTTGATGATGACCACGACATTCAATTGCTCAAAGAGCTTCCCCGGTTCTTCGTGTTCTCAAAAGTGCTACGGGTTCTTCATCCCGCCCTTCAGAGATTAGATCGGGTAGATCTTGAAGAACGAGCATCCCAAGACCCTGTATTATGGGAGGTATGGCAAGCCGTCGACTCCGCGGCTCGTACCTTCACCAATTTCCATGAGCTGCCTGAAGGAGCTCCTTTCTACCGGTATCAGTGTTGTAGCCTGAAAGTACGTTCGATGACGGTCCGCTTCTCTTTGCCAACTGAAATCCTTTGTTATAGTGCTCTGTCAATTTCTCTGAAGACGATGTCACGGCATATCGTTGTTCGGGGTGCATGCTGACACGTTACTGCTCAAAAGATTGCCAGAAGGACGCTTGGGAATCCGGCCACCGTATTCACTGCCGCATGCTGCGTTCTGCTCTCGGTCAGATTCTTGTCTTACGCATTCATAAAGTCTTATCTGATAATTAAACTTGAAGGCAATCAAGATGTACGCGAGATCCGCAAAAGTTTGCCCGTTATTGCGATGATCGAGTCTTGGATATGCGAAGAACGCGTCAATGAAATCAAGGCGCTCGATAAAGATACGGTGAAAACATCTCCCGACGATCGCTCCATCGTAGAGGTGGACTTGTCCGTTTATCCCATCGAATTAAACTTGTATTCCTTGCGGGACTATTTCCTTGTTTGCGGCTCTCACACCTTCGAACGAGAAGTTGCTGAATCGATCACAACCTCAGAAGAAAGCCCATACGATCTCGTCGCGGTCAAGGTCAGGCTTGGGAGAGAGTATTATTCTTTGTTCAGCCCATCAACCACTTTGGGCGTCGCGTTTGGGTGGACGTCGGGCATTCAGGGAGGACGATATATCCATGACCATTCTCAGACGCCTGATACATGAGATTGCATAAGAAGTCTAGTTTGGCAACACCGTCAACCAAGGTACAGCCGCTTGGTACTTGCATTCTGGAGCTCGGACGAGGCGCGTTACTGAACCTTGAAGCAGCATTTAAAGGTCCCAGAAAGTCGGTAGGCCTTCGAATTTCGCAAGAGCTATGTTCACGTATTGACTTTGTTATCAAAGGAAAATCGCATAGTTCACAGGACTGCATGCACCTCCGGAGACCTTCGACATCATGGATACACGGTATCTAGTGCTGTGACGCGCATCGGAAGATGAAAAGATTGGTCCCTTAGAAATAAATTTCCACCTCTGTTCCAATGATTCACACCATAGATTAGGTTAGTTGGGATACAATACGGAACAAAGTTAGAAACGGAGTGCATACTTACCATCTCCATACATCTTAATTTTCAAACTTCTGCTTCTGACTTCACGATCAACAACCTTCAACGGATAACTAATAACAAGAACTATGCCGTACTATCAGTTAGGGTCTATTTGTGCTGGACCTCTACTTCGTGAGTCACGCTTGTATCACGAATAGTAACGGACAGTACTAGTAAATCTGAGAGCTATGTAGCAGTATGTACGGAGATCCGAGAATTATATAATGCTAAATGCAAATCATTTGAACGCTATGGAAAATATTGCTGAGGGGACGTAGTGCCCAGGCTGGGAGGAACTGGAAGGAAGTTCTGGTGGCAAATTCTGTGGTCGGCTTGAAGTCAAGAGTCTGCCTCGAGACCTGTACAATGAAATCCCCAACTCCCCGCAAAGTGGGACTCCGAACGGTTTGACTCAGTGCCACTTTGTCAGACGCAAACGTCCTGTCTTTCTGACAATCCGTCTGTGGGAATTCTTTTTGACATGTACTGTACAGTTCTTCGCTCACTATAGGTGAGATCTAGACATGACAGGACACGAGTCACACCCGGCGCATCTCTTATAAGCATTGTAACTTGTCTCACCTGTTGTCGCTTGCGATTCCGAATCATAACGGCGCTTGTGCCCCAACTCCCCGACACCGCGGCTTCGTGGGATGTTGGGATCATGTTGCTCAAGACGTGGGTCAGTTATTTGCGGCCCAATTCACAGTGCACTATCCTAAACTACGTTGTCTTCATCCCCGATTGACATGCTCATTGCGAGTCCGACAAAGAGTTCAATACTTCAAATCTTCAGCCGACGGTGCGCGCACATGTCAGTTGACGTGAAAGTACTGAGCCGTGGACAAAATCAGCACTACGTTGCACATCTTTTCGATGATGGGATCTTTTTTTGTGTTCGACAGAGCCTTCCTCCCGCTAATGTTGAGTGTCGGAGATCTCTTCTCTCGCTGCGTCTTTCGCTTACGGTATGTGAGAAAAGACAGGACCGCATCTGTTATAAGGGTTGTCTCGCCTGCTGTCGCTTGTGGTTCCGGATCTCTTCTCTCGCGTCCTGTTATTTCCGTCCTTTTCAGCGCCTAGGTCTCTGGATTACTTTTGGGTGCTTTTGGTCGTGTTCACTTCGAGTCTGAGACGTATTCTCATTCCTCTGTCTTCGGCCGGATCTTCACCTCTGCTGTATCAACATCTTGCGCGGCACTGCGACAACAAGACAATCCACGATCTCCCATGATGGTTTCATTACACCAACGAACGTCACTGTGACAGCTTACAGTATTTGTCGACCTCTGCCCTGACACTTCTTAGTGTTTGACTTATACTCGGGATCGGTAGACGCTACTAGCTTGCTTCGGTGGCGCCCTATGGCATGGCAAACGCTCAGCGCTAGCGCTTACCACTTGCTCACAGACTGCAGCTGCAATGAAACGCATTGTCAAATTTAATGCTAGACGTCGGCAGCTACGACAGATTTGTGATTTTTTGCTACTGCCACCACGATCTCTACCGTTTCTTAAAGGTTTTGTTTTGTTTTACTTGGAAGAGCCTATGCTAGTATCTGGGCGTGTAGAACATAGTCGATGAAATAGCTAAGCAATTTCTTTAAAATTGAGTGCTGTACATGGGCAAAAATCACGAAATAGTGGTCCATCACGAGTAGACCGTAACAGATAGTGCACAGCTCGTGCACTGAATAACTCGGTTGAGGAAGAGTTCCGACCACCAGCTCCCTGACCTGTGTAGGATCTCGATAGATTGTAATGTTTTCATACTGTTGTGTTCCGTTATGGTCCGTTGTCAAGATCGACGGTGTGCCGGGTTTCCGTTCTTCCGATACTAGTCATGTCAGAATGGAGCACGGCCACCGGGAGCATACTCGCTAGCAAATCCTTGACATATTGACATATTGGCTCTCCGCTTGCCCTTCGCACCCTAATTTTTTAAACAGGGAAAGGAACGCCTATGTGGTGGCATTTGCATGCGAAAAAAATCTCAGTCACGCTGGACTCATAAGGACGCATACACCTTTGGGAACAATCGTTTATAGGTTTCTTAGAGGAGAAGCGCAAGGCATGATCGTCAAGTTGCGAGCACCCTGATCTGGCCTTCAAATTCTTAGAAAATGAATCACGGTACTGTGAAGAAAAGTTTAGTTCAAGTGAACTCTTGGCTACTCCTGGCCCCACTGGAGCGGAAGTAGTCTGGTGACCAGATAGCATTCTAAGAACATCGACTGATAATAGATGATACTGGTCGAGCGCGGAGGCTGGAACAGCTCGCGCTGTACCTGAAATGTCCAATTTCAAACAAAGCGCGTTCCGGAAGCTATATCACATCATGCACATACTTCTAATTGGGGAGAGAGCTCGTAAGGAAAAGACAGGGGTGGATGGTGTGCGTGCGTGGCAGTGCCGATGCTTGAGTCATTCACGACGATGCTTATACCTCAGTAGGCATCCTGAATGCTTCAACAATAAGAACAAAAGGTCTCCACGTGGGATGGCAGTGCCGACGGTCTAGTTGATATACACATGTTGGTGGGAGGCGCGCCACGAGTTACGATCATGCTACTTCTCGGCGCCTTTGTCTGATTCGATTGCTTCCTGGTGCTGTGAACTGGCATTGACAGCGCTGAGGTACGTGTCTAAAAGACAATGAGCAAGATAGAGGGGCTTTCGATAAACTCAAACTTACTCCAAAACAAGCTGACAACGCTCACGACAACAAACCGAAGGTGGTGCGGTACGATAGCGAAGTTGATGATTTGGGTGGGTATGAAGACGCCCCTAGATCTATTTAAGTGCACGATGCGTAGGCAACAAATGCAAATCTCACCAGTTACGGATTAACGTTGGAGTATATGCCTGGGAGACATGTGAGGTTGCTTCCAAATTCCAGGGAGATTAGCTTACAGTACTAATACGGTCCTGTGCACCGGAAATACCCTTTCCCTCCAGGATACTCATTGTACCAAAAAAGAATCCGACAGCCACTAGAATTTGAAGAGTGAGAAAGGAGTGTAGATCCACGTGTAGTCAACGAACCAGGAGTCAGAATCGCCTGGTCCAGCCAAACCTGCAAAAAGGCGATCATTCCCTCATGAAATCCGAGCAGAGAGGACGTCCCATACACGATATATCACAGCCTTCGTAGGACTAGAGAACTTGATGCGGTTGAGAAGTTGGTACCATTTTGTCAAGGCCGGCCCAAAGAATGCTCCTGATAAAATTAGACGTGAATTAGATTTCAAGACCAGGGCCCACGCTCAGTTTATATAATTACCCCCATAAAAAGTGATGCGTGCAGTGCGCATGAACTGCGAGATATGATCAAAACCAGTTCCTCTCGTAGTCGCATCAATACTCACATCATGGTTCTTTCCCTGACGCTCGATGACTTGCTGGGCGATCACATCACCTGCACCGAATAAAAAGGCAGCAGTGGCGGACTGTGCGAACACGGGTCTTCGGATGAGAGCGGCACTGAAACACTTGAGCAAGCAAAACCAAGAGTGAGGGATTTGAAGCCACCGACTTGTACAACCGGAGAATTGAGGCCATTGTTGGAGTTTCGGAGAACCCCAACTTACCGAGTTGTGTAGTATAGACTCGGAGTCAATGTGAACGTGCGATATTCCCGCCATTACTATTTACATAAATTTATGTAAGATGTACGTAACTTGATCCAGACGGTGGAATCGCTTGGGATCAGCACTCGAAATTGAGCGCTTGAGCCTCAGAATATATAGTTGGCGGCGTCTTGCTTGAACCATTTGGACGAGTTATCCCACAAAAACAAGGAATGACTGCCCTAGGAGCCTTTCAAGGTTTAGCTAGTACTACGGGAGACGGCAAACCACGATGCGATCGGTATTATTATTGACTGAAATAACATCCATTCAATCGCTACCACTTACATTTTCTGATCTCTTACTGGCTCAGCCCCATGAATTAATGTTCATAAATAGTTGTGTTGATGTCCAAAACTTACCGAATCAGTTACTTGCAGTGCCCGCATGATGTATGTGTTGATGAAATCCTAGATCACCCGTACTGGAAAGACATATCTTTAAAAACACTTCAACAGTTGCATTTAACATATCTGTCATTTCACTACTTGCGTTATCTCTCGCTCCAATCATGAAGCACGTTACCAGCATTTAGTAGTCTGTAGTATCATGTGTCAAAACGCACGCACAAAAGGCAGCTCCTTCGTTTGCAAAGAGTGCAAGTCTGAGATGCGCCGATATTCCTGAACCGAAACTAATATCTGGTATTGCCTTGAAAACAAAAGGTAAATTTTGCTTCTTGGGTTGATCAAAGCATTTGGGCAGACCAAGTATTAGTAGGAGTGCGCACATGAGTATTTCCAGTTGTCCGCATGCAATGGCCAACTCGGAACACGAAGTCTTCCTGTAACCATTCGATTGTCACGGGCTTGGGCACTGTTGTCGGAACGCACACTACCTCGACTTTGGTCCGCCAAGCGATCCTCTATTCATATTTGCTGTCCATCAAGTGGTCGAATGGCGGACAAAGGAGAACTATGTCTGTGTGTTCACAAGCATATGTATTTTTCATCCCAAATTAGCATGAGTCCGAGGACTTCGCACGTACCCAACTACAATATATTGCCAGTGGAGGCATACTGCTGCCGTTGTCAACCGGCGATCTGGTAGTCCAACTGTCTGCTCTGGGCATTCAAATTTCAATCTGATAAGGAAGCAATCGTCAACCACGTGCGATAGACTTGAAGGCAGGACAATACGAAGGGCTGATCAATGGTGTATCAGATGGTCCAACGCAACCAGCCATTTGACAATAAGATATGCAAACACTGTGACGTTATAGTGTAGACAGGTGAGTTTGCGTAGCCAACCTGGTGCGTTGAGGTGTTGTCATGTCGAGCGGAATTCCATACCTTGGTTCTTTTGATACCTCTTGCTACCTGCCAGGTGGCGCATCGGAGAATCTATATGTTCACTGTGGGTGTGTGAATCCCCTCGAAAAACCCGAATAAGACACCGAACTTAAAATACTCACAGTTAGGTACCAGCCCTCGATTTAAAGATAGCGTGCGTTATCATCCCATAGCAAAGTTGGCAGAACGAACATCCAAGCTTCCACCGAATGAGAATGTGGATGTTTAAAAGAAAATTGAACCTCAGGGCTTGAAAGGCTGAGGGTAAACTACAGCGTCCAAATCTCTGCTATGAAGGATGATGAGAATGGTTGTGGACTGTACAGTGTGCACAACTCCAGACACAACCTCAAAAAGTTAGAATTAAGGCAACTCGTTATAGGTCCGGTTTGGGTCTGGTCAAGTCTTTGCCTATGTCGGACCCTAAACTTTTCCTGATTTGGCTACCATCGCGTCGGAAACCTTCGCACGGGAAACCTTCAACACCTTGTGACCAGTACTTATCCTCGTCCTGATCCTCGCTGTATGATAGAGCCCAATTTTACCTAAACAGAGCTGGTAGTGAGAAAGGCGTTTGAATCGGACAAGGACCCTCCTCTACCGACGTGGCAGTCGGGGAACCTTCCCATGTAGTATTCCTAAACATTTTCATATTTTATTGCTCAATATCCTCCTAAACCTTTACTTGTAGTCTACCGTATGCATCTTGCTTGGGCAAGTTTTGAGTATTTTAAGAGATTTTGCATGCAGTACATTCGGCACTAATGAGACGTGTTATTACACGGAAAGGTTTAGGAACTAATGAGAAGGTTTCAGTAGCTACCTTTAATTGGGCTCTATACAGCGAGGATTAGGACGAGGATACTCTGCGACAAGTCACAAGGTGTAGTAGAACGTCTCCCATGCGAAGGTTTAATCTAATCGACGTGGTGCACGTGGTAGCTAAATCAAGAAAGGTTTAGAGTCCGCGCAGGTAATTTGCGAGAGGACGAGCATAAGGTCAAGTCGACACTGACAACGATGTTTAAGAATGGATCAGGTGATTATCGGACGCCAAGTCGTAGGTCGTGCGCGTGAGGATGTTGACCCAAACTTGGATAGGTCCGACATACCGATTCTTTGACTTTTTACCAACACCATCAAGACACGGTACCATCTCAACAAATGCAGAAACCCCGTATCCGCAATTAATGGCGCAATCATGATGTGCCTCACAGAGTCCCGAGACAGGCTGTTCGTCTCATGCCACTAGATCACCGAGTTGCGACTAACATGGTCATCCTTAGGGAGTCCAATAGCCTGAGAAGGAAAATTGTAGTTCCTTCCGTCAAAATAACTAACACAATATGATCTGAACAGAGATGTCATGGCCTGCACAGGCTGCAACAAGGAACAGAGCGCAAGATTAAATAAATAAGATAACCAAAAACATATCCCGCGATTTTTTTCCAGCGTAGATCATTCCTCGGAGCTCTGCGCGAGATAATCGGGAGTAGTAGTTGGATCGTGAGTGAGAAGTGAACAGTATGTACATCTTTTTGATCAGTTCCTGGAAGCTACTGTCACCCGTCTTCGAATTCCATAGACAGGGTTTACTCCCTCACTTAGATTAGAACTCAATCACGCTGCTCACTGCAACGCAGTGCATGCGTGCAATTGGCACCGCGCTCCATATGCGAACGGAAATATGCCAACCCGAGTATAAATGTCGGACTGAGGTAGACTCGAATGTAGCACCTGACCTAGTTCCCGCTCTCTGAAGGATCACAGCACCACAAGTCAGCGCCGATCATCCAGTCATGTCTTCAAATTCTGTTACCGAAAAGGAGGGATCAAAGGACAATTACTACGTCCAGACCGTCAACATGGACTCCCCAGCACCCCCTACACCACAGATGCAGCCCTACCAGAGGACGTTCGGTAACCCTGTACGTATTCCATGTTTTACTGATAGTACGTCGACAGCATTTAATTGGCTTCCAGGCACCCTTGGGCATGCTGGCTTATGGTACCGTCTTCCTGTGCTCGTCAATATTGACGCTCGCCTCCAAGCAAGTTGGTGGTCAAGCTAACTTGGTCTTGGTTTTCGCCACCTTGTGAGTTTTTGTTATTTGCAAATAATCCTGATTGTAACCTAGTCATTTCCAGCTACGGCGGTATCTCACAAACACTTGTGGGCATGTGGGAGATGTTCCTTGGGTATGGTTCTGACCTCTGTATGGAGAGCTACTGCTGAGATTTTTTTCCATAGTAACACGTTCAGTGCAACAGTCTTTACTACCTACGGAGGTTTCAACTTGTCTTATGGTGCTCTCTACCTGCCTCAAATCGGCCTTGCGTATGTTATCTGCAAGCATTGATATATGTCCTCCCTCACATACCTTTCAGCTCTGTATACTCCGGGCAGGATTTCTACAACGCCATCGGGATCTACCTCGCCATCTGGGATTTGATTACGTTCGTCTTCTTGTGAGTCTGAGGAAGTATGCTATGCGGACACGTCTCCAATAATTTTACAGCCTTGGCGCAATCCGCACAACCGCCCCTATCGTCGCAACGCTCGGATTCACCGTTTGCTCGCTCACTTGTCTTTCGATAAATTCTTTCACCGGTACGTCTTTATCCTTCCAGTATTATGTTCTATCTAACGTCCGATACAGGCAATGTGCACTTTGCAACTGCAGGTGGTGCCCTTGGTATCATCGCTTCCTTCGGTGCATACTACGGCGCACTTTCGCTCTTCTGGACCCAACAGACCACATTCTCGTTCATTCGTCTCCCTCCTCTTATTACAGCCCCAAGTTCCAACGTCTAAGTACAGAGTCATTAATCTTCAACTGATTGCTCTTTCTTTTCTTCGATTTCCATTCTCAACTACGCTTCCACTCTTGACGAAATGTTAGCGTGTTTGTATGAGATTCTACTTTTAGCGGGATGAGGGTTCAGCGGTATAGAGTGGAGCAAGATATGATTATTTCCTATGTTTACTACACGGTGCCAGCTTCGGTTCCGGGTTGATGATAATAAAAAACAACAGATTGATATGATTATTGATTCTGTTCATCTCTAACTAGGCTGTGAAAAGAGGTATGGTTTCTTAATGTTACAGGAACAGACACAGCTAGTTCTTGTGGTCCCTGAGTGTTATCGAGGTAGATGTGTGGTAAGAGGGCTTATCCTCGATGGCAATCACTATCAGAGGTCACTCGACAGGTCATGAATGTTTGCCCGAAGTTACCTGAAACGCGACCACGACGTCCGGGCGTGTCGTCACCAATACCCCCAACTCGAGGGTCATCAATAATCAATGACATCTCCGAAAGGCTGAGACGTCAAGCACATCTCATATCAAATGGGCCAAAACCAGGCTCAAAGTCTTATCTGGGGCCTCAACGAGCCTGAGCGGCGCCCAGCAGGGGAGAGAACATGTAACAAGTGTAAATGCAGTAGCTACATTGTGGTGTGCCTGAGCTCGTTGCAACCACGACGCATGGGTAGGATCATAATTGGCGAAAAATATTATCATCGTGTTTCATTTTCCACTAGAACCTCGTTAACATGCGAGCACAATGACATCGAAACAAGCGTACCGGAGCTAGGTACCAAGGTCACCCACCTACAAAATAAAGACAAAAATATCTGCGATCCCGTTAGCGGCAGATCTTGAACAACTTCAAGCTTCAAGGGTACAAGACTGGCGGAAAACGTGTCGATTTCAGCTGGAATGGACTTGATATCGTTTGTTGCCGAAGTAATATGTTGGATCATTCTGAGACATTTTCATGCCCGCCATACCTTTGCCAGTGGTAGCAATTCTTCATTTCACAAGCTTCGGGTTAAGTTGTTCAGTCTAATGATAGAATTTCAAAGTATATCATCAAATAGATGGATACCCTGGTTATCTGAACTGGTAGCAGACCCCATGCTGGAACTTGTGGCCGTGTCAGTGGATTGAGGGACTGAACCTATCAGTGGACCTCCGAGTTTTTGCCGGCGATTATACTGGTTGGGGTTCACGCCAGCGGCTAGGATATAGCACGGGTATACCCGCGGGTCGGAAGATCAACACCGTACCCGTACGGGTACGGGTACGGTATTACCCGTACTAACCCGCGGTATAGCAGCTCACCCGCGGTGTGCATTTACCCGTGGGTACACATACAAGAAATAGTAACACTACGTAGGTCTAATAACCTCACCCGACACTCTCGTCCTCTTCTTCAGAGACTTCATGATCTTAGTAAGGTCCTCGGGTGCTACCAGACCACAGCGAAGCCACGAGCCAAGACAGAGGAATGCACGGGTCGATGACGGAGACAGGTGGTTTCAAGTGAAGTGTAGGAGGTACCGGCCTTGCGAAAACACACGTTCGACTGCAGTCGAGGTAGCTATGGTGTGTAACACATAAGCTGTGATGAGCTAGCGAGAGCGATGGTGCACAACTCATCAGAAAACTAAGGTAATCGAGTACCATCCGGTGCAAATTCGGATGCGTCTTTTTCGTCAAGCTCATCTACTAGAGATGCCGCTGTGCCAAGAGATATATCACCAAAGTCATCAGCACATTATCGTACCTTGTCTTCTGCCTAGACATGTGCAACCCCATATCAAACAATTGCTCACCTGTTGCAATGCGATGTGTTTGAGTCATCAGTCAAGCTTAAAAAACGAATAGACTGCTGAACGCCAAGTTTTCTTGAGTGCGTTTGTGAGCGAAAATCAATCGAGGTCCACGCGAACACGAGCAATAAGTTCACGTACTTAGATCAGCTTCGTCATCCTGTTCGGCGGCAGGAGGTGCATCATTTTCATCAACATCGACATCAATTACTTCCGGAGCAGCGGAGTGCAACTCGGAGGGGGTTGCTTTGACCTGTGGAAGGATAAGTTTAATACGTTTTGCAATATTGTCCGCTATGGACTGCAGAGATGACAATACATCTGAACGTGCTGAGGTAGACTCAGCGAGCGAGGCCGTGTCATTGGCAGTAGACTGACTAACGAGAAATGGGATTAAAGCAGTGAGTCACTGTTGCAGTCAACGTCCCTCCAAAAATAAGGATCGTAGCGAGTGGTGAATCCTTGTCATGTCCGACATATAACACTGCGGAGAATATTCGGAGATAGCGCGGCTACCCGTGAACATACCCGTACACCGTGCTGACGGGTACGGTATGACCACGAGTAGCACATCTCGACACCGTACCCGTACCCGCCATACCTGTGACCCCCATACCCGCGGTGTGGTCCATACCCGTGCTATACCCTACCAGCGGCCCGCCTGTCGATCGCTTGGAGCATAACGGCCGACAAGCTTGCCCAATAACTTAGGAAACAACTTTGAGAGTCCTCTGCGATTCCTCAAAGGCGGGTGAGAGGACAGCTAGTAAAAACAACAGGTAGTTGTAAAGGCGATGGTTCCTACATGGGTCATGACTGCCTTTCTAAGTTCTCACTCCGAGGATTTTTTTATTTGTACATGCTTGGTTCAAACGTTCAACCCGCTATGGCAATGTTAATGAGTATGTACATACTAACGGCGCATCAGACAACTCTATCAGAGGCTATCAGTATTTCTGTGCCAGCTGGTTAATTGCTCGATGTAGTCAACCATTCTGTCACAATGCCTTCGATGTTCTCAACCGTGTCTGAAGTTGACGTGGCTGTTGGGTGATGAGCCCCTTAAGTACTCAACTTCCTAGACACCTTTTCCAACCTTCATAATATTACTTTTGAATCTAGCTTGAGACGCAACTTATGGCACCCGTCGCAGTCTCTCCTACTACCACCGACTTCGTTACCACACCCCATATTCTCCACGACGTCATCGCTCAAGCTGCCGAGTGGTATCCGTTACACGAGCTTAGTTTCATAGCCTCCTCGGCAGAGGACTCCATTCAGACGAAGACCTTCAGCGTGTTCAACCAATATGTTCGCAACCTTGCACGGGCCATGCTCGAGTAGGGCAAACCTACAGGTTCAATTATCGTGGTGTATCTGACAGAGCATGAAGATAACATGGCTGCTGTCTGGGCGTGTCTGCTGGCTGGCTATCTGCCCTGCTTACAGCCCGCACCTAGCGCACAACAAGCGCACAAGGAGGGCCATGTCGCGCATATCAAAAAATTGTTTGGGTCTGCAACTTGGCTCACCAGCGAGCTTGGAGCTGAGCAGATCACCTCGTTTTTTGGCCTGGAGGTTCACCTATTCTCCGAATTAAAATCATCAGGGGAGAAATTCGCTGTTGGAGCTGACTGGGTTGCATATGAGGCTAAGCCGGACGACGATGCCATCATGTTCCTGACCTCAGGGTCAACTGGGTTCTCGAAGGCAGTCGTCCACACGCACCGGACCATCCTTGCTGCATGCCGTGCCCAGGGGCAAAACTACGGCCTCACTTCCGATTCCAAAGTCTTGAATTGTAAGGCAAACATCATCCAACTTTCTTTTGAAATTGATCTTGAAATTCAGGGGTCGGATTTGATCACGTGGGGGGATCGTTGGAGTTCCACATCACACCTCTGCTACATGGTGCTTCGCAACTCCACGTGCATGCGTCTGCTATTATTACTGGTCCTCTGCGGCTGCTCCGTCTGATCGACGAACAGGTATGCCAACACTGAACCACAGAACGCGTCTCTTATCATTCATTTTAGTCCATCCAACTGGCTTTCGGCCCGAACTTCCTACTCTCCAAACTCACTCGTGACCTGGAGAAGCGCAGCGACCTCTTCGGGTGCTTCGACTTGTCTTCTATCAAGAGGATCAACAGCGGAGGTGAAGCTATTGTTTCTAAGACCGCGCAAGCCTTTGTTGCTATGATGAAGAAGTTTAGCAAGAACCCCTCTGCCGTGTCCCTTGTGATCGCCCAGGGTTTGGAATGACAGAAACTTGGTGAGGGAACTTTAAGCATAGTGATGTCTCAGCTGATGGGCCTTTTCAGCGCCGGATGCATTTACAATTACCCTTTGGATGTCCTCACAACTGAGCCTGCTCGCGAGTTCCTTGATCTGGGGCGTCCCCTCAATGGTTGCGAGATGCGCATCGTGGACCCCGCAGATGGCACCACCCTGCGTCCCGACGGTGAGAGCGGTGAGCTTCAGATTCGCGGACAGATGGTCTTCGTACGCTACTACAACAACGCCGAGGCTACGTCCTCTAGCTTTGTTGAGGGCGGCTGGTTCCGCACTGGTGACGTTGGAATCATCGAGAATGGTGTCATGCGTCTTGGCGGCCGTATCAAGGATACCATCATTGTCCATGGTATCCCTGAGCTCGAAACCAACCTCCAGGCCGTTGAAGGGGTCATGCATTCGTTCCTCGCTGCTGCTCCCTACCGCGCTCCTGGCCAGGAGACAGAAGGATTCATCATTTTCTACTCGCCGACTTTCGGCTTCGATGGAGCAGATGCCTCCAGAGCTCTTCACCACGCACCGGGCCCTGCGAGATATCTGTGTGAAGATGATCACTCTGCCACCCCAGTTTATCATTCCCATCCCTGTGAACCAGATGGAGAAGACTACTCTTGGAAAAACTATCTCGTGCGCATCTCATGAGCCTGTTCAAGCAAGGCCAACTTGCGAAGCACATCGCCCGCTCTGAAAAGCTTCTCAGCGAGGCACGCGGCATTTCCTTCGTTGTCCCGTCCACTGAGACGGAAAAGGTGTTTGTTAAGATATACGCTGGCATCTTCAACCTGGTGGAAAGCGAGGTGTTGGTGAGCGACAACTTCTTCGAGATCGGCGGTACTTCTCTTGATGCTATCCGGTGAATATATCTGTTTCGCCTTTTAAGCCACCTTCACTGACACATGATCTGCAGGCTCAAGCGCGAAGGAGAGGAATACTTTGGCCTGCCTGACATCCCTGCCATCCAAATCCTGAAGCACCCTGTTCTCTCGAGCCTGGCCCATTACGTCGACTCTTTACTCTCTAAGGGCACCCAGACTGAGGAATACGACCCCATAGTTCCCTTTTCAGTGACCGGAAATAAGACGCCGATCTTCTTCGTCCACCCTGGTGTCGGAGAGGTTCTCATTTTTGTCAATCTTGCCAAATACTTCCAGAATGAGCGTCCCTTCTATGCTTTCCGTGCTCGTGGCTTCGATTCCGGCCACTCGTTCTTCACCTCAATGGACGAGATGGTTTCTTGCTATGCCGCAGCAGCCAAGAGGATTCAAGCGACGGGACCATATGCCATCGCAGGGTACAGTTACGTCGAGATGTGATGCTGATGATCTGCATCCTTCGGTGAGCCTGCTTACGAGGCAGCAGCAGCTCGAGTTCGTATGGAAGTTGTCGCCTTCTAAACGTATTGTCGAGCTCCAGTTGACGATCGAGAAGCTTGACAAATGGACGGACGTCGCCATGTCTCTCATTAACTGCGGAGTAGACTACATTCCAACAGGCTCAGTTTGTAAGTCGTTTGCTTTCTCACTTCAGAACCGCTTGCTCACATATCTGCTCCTCAGCCGCAGTCGATGTTTTCTACACCATTCTCTTTGCCGGATCTAACGTTGACTGGCTCGACAACCAGCTCAAGCCATGGTCTGGCTGGAGCCGCGGCGAGGCATGGTCTGGCTTTAGCCGCGGCGAGGTATCATATATTTTGGTGCCTGGGGAACACACCACGCTCATGGACTCTGAATATGTCCCGCAGTTCTAAAAAATCTTCCGCAGTCGTCTGGAGGCTCGTGGGCTGTAGACTTTTGGAAGGGCATATTTTGTCTTCTTGAGGAGTACAAGTGATTGCCACTACGGCTCGTCTTGTTTGATCAACAGGTGTAGTACGCAGTTGCTGGAATGCTGGCTCGTAGTCGGTAGTTTTGCATTACTCACCGCAACTGTAGTCCCGGCTCCCGACAGTCGACGGAACGAAGTTGTTCTTCCTGGACAACTTCTATAAGGCACCAAAGAATCAGATTCAAGATCGCGAGTGAGACCGAGCATGGTTCACTCGTTGTATTCTTCAGTGATTGGCACTATAGGCAGATCAAATAGGAAGATTGTTGCTTTGCAGTCATCCTTTCAGGCACATGTTTGGATGAGTCTCAGCCCGATGTGAGAGATGAGATGCAGCACAGGAGAACAGTACTTGCCAATTTGCCATTCATCACATGTCGGGGACAACATTTCTTATTAATCACTATCCTGATCATTCTGACGCTGAATGACCAAGTCTTCCTTCCATCAAGCTACAGGCGACTAGACTATCCCAATGTCGTTCAGACCAAATCATCGTAAGGTAAATATATTGCAGGCCATCGTTATAGCACTGCGGAACGCACCTCCAGGCATCGTATTACCAGAAATGGACATAGAAGAATGGTCAACTGATCAGACATGATGGTATTGGTGTTTGCACCATCTCTGTTTTCTTTCGAGTTCACTACTCATCTGAGTGGGCAAGGATCTCGCTGCATTTGAGATGTCCATTTTCAACCAACGATTCATAGCTGGCGAGCACATAGACCATTTGCAACGTTGCGTCATGGTGCAATGCGAGCATCTGTCAACGTCTGTGTTGTGTGATACTGCATCATTTTTACAGCTAGTAGTAGTCACTGCTCTGACGGTAGGGCAATCTAGTAGTAAACGGGGTTGACCGCTATTGTGTCACCGATCACTACTTACTTACCCATATGCTTTTAGCTTCCATTTCTCCTCATCAGACAGGAGTCATAGCTGACGTTGAGCATGCTGCCTACTCGGACCCGAGCTGTCAGCGACCTCGCACTTTGGGGAACGGACCATACCCGTAAATACCGAGCCCAGAATCTATCCATATGTTGTTAGCTTCCATTCCTCCTGCTAGTCGCAGAGCTGCCGAACAACACGCCACCTATTCTTAACTCCTAGAATAGTTAGAGGTTTTCAGGACATCATAAAAGCAGGCCGTCTTCCCTAGTACACTGGGCCGTGCACTACCTAAGACTGATTTGAGAACCACTCTGCCAGATCCCATATTACCTCATGCAATTAATGCGTTCTTTCTTCCTCGCCGCTGTGGCTGTTTTGACAGCATCTCTTTCTGTCAGCGCGACACCAGCTATATTCGGCAGAGACTGCGTCAAGGACGGCGGCTATTGTAACATCGCCAGCGACTGCTGCTCTAACAATTGTTACGTGAGTATCAGTAGTTTGCATTTGATCAACCTCTTGACTGACCCTTTGCGCCTTGTTAACAGAATGATGTTACTGAGACACCGTATTGCAAGTCTTCTTCTTGAGAAGGACTCTGAAGGTATCGAGGAACTCACACGTCGCGCGGCGAGTGAGTCGTTTTCTGCTTTTGTGTTGATGCCGTCGTTAACGACGAATTTTTTCTTAGTTGATTGCTGAGTTTTGTTGCTTGAGTAATGCATATGGGGACGGAGACCAAGGCTTGAATTGGATGTTTGACCCAATATGATATTGACCCAACATGACTGCATGAACCAGAACACAGATTTAAGGCGAGATCGCTAAGCGTAATTCAAAGGTAGCAGAGTGTACAAATTGAATAAATAGTGTCTATGCCTGTACACCAGTGAACCGATGAACGTATAAAAATGCCATATCATACCGTATATCGATAACAATCACGACAATGTCCACAGATGTGGAGAGGGGTTGACATGGAAATATGTAACCTTATGCAGGAAGGATGCGTTTTGTTCTGTCGGACAGAACACAGTGAAAGTGACGTGATTTCCAACGAAGAGGGTGATGGGAGCAATCTAAGTAGTGCAAACAATATTACAGCACAACACGAACGACGCGAGAATCATGCAAAAACGATGCACAGTACGACGAAGAGTCGAAGACGATGTGATGCAACAGGTCTTGATCGGAAATCTCAAGAGCTCATCATTTTTCGTATTATGTAATTACAGGATTATCATACTTCACTACTAGGGTCGGTCTTGCCGACGTAATGCATAGACCTTGCTCCGCGGTTTATACTTCGGTGTTCTGCGGAGTGTGGGGCAATATTACTAATCTTTTCTGGTCAACGTTGCGCTGTGTTCGTTTTGCTCTATTAATCCTGCTCTACTTTCTGTTCGTGCTGACAAAACCCAACCTGGGAGTTGGGAAAGCTCTCGAGTCTTGATGTTGTCTACAGCTTTCTGTAAGTCTTTGCCGCCAACGTGGACGATGTCAATGCGCCAGGTATGTATTCATTGCGCCAGGTTTGTTGCACCCATAATTGCCCTGTAGTATTAGTACGTAGCAGTGCTTCACACAGTCAACAGCTCTCCTCAATATATTCTTGCCTGGTCCCCATCTTTTGTGCAGGTTACTCTTTGCCCATCTCCGTCTGCTGCAAATGCGCAGTGTGGCTTTGCACCGCTTGCCTCAATGCCATCTGCAACTCAAGGTATGTGTTATCGTGTAACTTTCTGGACCCACCGCTTGGTAGCCCAGAGCTTCTCCTGGATAATTCCGGGGACTTTTCTATCTGTGCTGGAGTCGCAAACCATGCTAGCCCATGTAAACTTTTCCCAATCGAACGGGGCGTCTGCTTCAGTGTCACAAACAGCCCAACCGTGAGGAGTAGCCGTTGCGCTGGGGCTGATGTCGTGGGCGCTCATAGCGGACGGCTCAGACAGTGTGAGTGTCACTGGTAAAATTACAAGATTCGTGTATTCGTAATCGTAGTTGAATCTCATCGATATCATGTGTTTTTGCGTCATGAATTATTTTTCTTCACACGGACTATTGCTTGCATGCCATATTGACCTTGCTTCGCAAGGTAACGGTTTCACTGGCTCCTGGAAGGCGCCGAATTCATGATGCCTAAATATAGCAGTCTATCAATGCACCTTTACCTTTTTCCGACATAAAATGTCCTGCACTGTCTCTGGGTGGCAGAGATCTCTTCTTCGTACGCTTGGCTAGAGAAAAGACAGTCATGAGCAGTGGGTTTTGTACTCTTTGGAATTAGAAGGCTATGCTCTGAACGTGTTTTCCTCGTGGTTCTAACGCGATGATTTCTATTGATTTCTCGAATGTGTACTCGTGGACTCCACGAGGCTTCTGCTTCACTCTGAACTCGGCCCTGAACTCAGCTCTTATGACTCTGGACTCTGGACTCGAAGGGGGAAGGACCAAAGCGAAGCTTGGTCGAGGTGAACTCGCTCTGTTCACCAGTTGGAGCGGGCTCGGACTGCCCTCACACTGGATGCTACACTCGAGAAGGAATGGATTGCACTCCCACGCAACGCAGCTCCCTGCCGGCAAACTCTACTCTAAACACCGCCAAACGCCCCTAGGGGCCCCTACTTCAACGCCTTATAAGAATCGTATATCAGTAATCAACGATTAGCGGTCCATCAGTCCCTTCAGGCCCCCATTTGATCTGCACAATCTCATGTCAGAACAAGAAGTTGTCGCTGGTCTCCGCTGGAACAACGATGCAGGTGGTTCGTCAGCATATTTTAATTGATTTGTGACCATCATGATTGTGCTGAACATCAGTTTCAGTGCTAATCATTACCCTGATGTTATATGAGTACCGTTTGTAGCCTTCGGGAACCTTGTCACTACTGCCGCTGAACGAAAGATTGTCTAGTTCTTCAGTTAAACAAAGAGGTAAATGAAGGTCACGGTCTTCTATCGGTCGAGTTCTTATTATCAGCATAGGTTGATTATGTCTGGGTCAGTGTCCAACCTAGATCTGCACAATCATATCAGCCCGGAGATTGACTGAACCTCCAGAAACGACCATGGTCGATAATGTCATACCTGTACCTCGTTGTGAGTTTCGCACTGCTTGAAAGCGCTTATGAATTGCATTGTATTTTATTTGCCACACTAGGTTCGATATTTTGGTCTTTTCTTGGCAGTGTACGTCATTATGGCTTCTTGACACGGCACTTTTCATACTGACACTCACACCAGGCTGTGCGGCTTCTGTGCGTAACCCTGTGTCTACCTGGCCCATTATCAATTGACTAGCGCTAGGGGGAGGTCTGTTGTACATGCCTGAATCAGTCAGTGTATCGATGCTTTTTATTTAGAGAGTTTTGGACTGACCCACGTCCTAGCCGTACGTCCCAAGTATGTCTCAAGAGTCAAGTCTCACGAGTTGTTGTCCTCTTATCATTATAGCTGCAAGTATATTATTTTCAATCTGATGCGCATTCACTTATCATGAAGGTGAATTAGGCTACGGTCTTGCCGTTCTAATTGAATGGGGATTTTCAGTATATTTCTGGTTTGCGGAAGGTATAATATACATTCTCGCATCTCACTATGGGTTTAAACCTTGCGTCCGCAGCCATTCTCATCTGGCGTCTTTATGCTATATGCAACCAATCCAAGTTCCTACTTTATGTTCTAGCGGGATTGTTCTTGCCCATCGTCGCCCTCTCAATCTGGATGGACATTTATCTATACAGTCGACGCAACGCGTTCTCGGGTGAATTTTTACTCGGATGGAGTTGGCTGCATGCTGATTCCGCCTCATTGCGTAGTGAAAGAAATCATAACTCCGTACGCCAAGTACTGCACTTCTTCCTTCAACATAGGGCCTATGCCTGCGATCTACACTTCCATCCCCATTGTGTGCTATGATATCTTATTGGTTGTTCTCGCAGTTGTCATCCTCGTGAGGCACCTTAAGGAACGGAGGGAAATCCCAATGAGAGCTAATACCTATATGGTTATGATCGTTCGGCATCATATCTTGTACTTTGTCCTGTAAGTCTCCCTTCGTCGAGTGGGCTGTTAACGTATCCATCGATCCCTGCTAGGAATTTGACAAACCAAATCTTACTGGTTATATTATGGGCTCATATTCCGGTACGATGCTTTCAAAGGATTGTACAGAGAGACCAGCTAAAAATTTACACTCTTAGGTCCTGGCGATGACTCTCTCAGAGACTTTCATCAATACCGCGCCATTTATTCTCGCGCCCCGTCTTATCATTAGTATCTGGGATACGCATGCCCGTGATGACTGCATACATGTCAGTACGATGTTCGAGGACTGTCTATGTTGGACTTCTCCGCCGAGGTTGGAGCAGCACGAAATGGACGCCGTCGTATAATTCTGGCATGCTGGTTCCTCAGTATGAAGAAAAAGTGATTGGGGTCAAGTGGGGCAAATTTCTGAATGAATAACTTACAGTTTTGTGTAGCGCCTGATAGTGTAGTGGCTACGTACTATCCCTATCAGCACTACACCACTTTCACAAAACTTCTACTTCTAGCTACTTACAGCTATTTTCATATCGATAGACCAGAATCTAGAAATTTTACTTAGCTGCTTTTATTTATTATTGGAACGACACCAAATGAAGGCGCTCATGCTAGCTACTCTCGTAAGTCGTCATCATAACTTGGGGAGTACTAGTACAACAACCACCGACCGTCATCATCATGCACAGAAACCGTCGATATACCAGAGCGAGACAGCACGCAAGTGACAGGATGCAGCCATCGAACCGTCAATCAAGTGCTTCGGCTCTCACAACTCACAGGTTCTATTATTCAATTATCTGTCCTCATTTACAGCACAGGATGATGCACAAGTAAAGCACGAAGACATTTTGAATTTAATACCTAACTGTTGCAGTAGCTTCTCTCATATGTCGAGCGCACTCCCGACATATTTATATTTGAACTATTGAAAGTGTGACAACATTGTAGTGTCTTGCACGGCGAGGGGTTCGTTGTCCGACCGTGAAAGCCATGAAACACACCATCTTCAGAAACAAGGGACAAGCCACTCAACCTGTTGTTCGCGAACAGTACGGTGCATCAGCTAGGGCAGACAGTTTGACTTCAGCACGAGCAACTTTACGCCTTGACAAGGGCGACTCAACTTCTTGCCCTAAGCTCTGAATGACGGTTGCCCAAAATTCATACTCCAGGACAGCGATCAACGTCGTGTGACGTCTAAACGACGCAACACTAGGAAAAGGACAAGCCCCCCAAAAGCTCTCGCGAGAGCATTGTACGATTTTCGGTGCGACCGTGTGTTGTACTGTACAATGAGTGGTGTTGGCGGGGTAAGCGACGAATACAGGTGTGCATGTCATCTCGAGAAAGTCGCTCAAGGCGACGAGTGAGGTCATCGAAAGTGGTGTCCACCCACACGGGCGAATTATCTACGAACGAAGGTGTAGCGGGTGCATGAACAGATGCCAGAATGAACGCGGGCAAAGCAGCTGCAACATCTGCACCATAGTTATGATGAAACTCGGTCGCAATCAATGTGGCTACCGTTCCCAGTGAAATAGCGGGAAGTTTAGCTTCAAGATGACAGAGGAGGTGTTCATCGGGTTCAGCTGAGAGCTTAGTGCGAGATTACACAAAATGTTGTAACACATGCTGAACGCTGTTCTCTTTGAGCCGGGCGTGAGACCGCTTGCCCAAACATAACAGAAGGATACTGTTGGTAGCACAATGGGTCATGAAACAGATGGTATGATTGGGTAAGGTGATAAACATCGCGGGGCGGACAATCTGCAACGTCAAGAACACAAGTGCGTGTACGGTGTGCACAAAATCTTGCGCATAAACTGCAATATGACAACGACGCATGAACAGCACCTGAGGAAGGACGAGAGTTGTGAAACTGAAAAGGGCAGGACGACGGAGGACGAGCTTACCAGGGCAGGGGCTTCAACCGCAAGACGAAGGCAAGGAAGATGCAAGACGGGGGCATTTCAAGTGCAAGACCTGACAGCTGCGTGGAAGAAGCTTGGCAGGACAAGGAATCCGAGGACCAAGACATGATGAAAAGAATGCAAGGCGGAAGATGAAAGAAGATGGCAAAGAGACAATCGAGGACTACACGTAGAGCACGCGGATATGCAACAGCAAAGTGACGAGATGGAAGTGGAGAGGCGCAAGTCAATAGTGCACAGGGAATTACCGTTTTAAGATTAATATTTAACGAGTAACTGCGTTATCGAAGAAAATCGATGAGATTATAGACTTGACCCACACTAACATCGTCACGGCGATCGCGATTGCCCGAGTGCTTTGGGCCACTTCAGAAAAAGGGGATCTTTCATACGGCGCGCGCACAGCTGGTGCCTGAACGTTTGGACCTGACAGAACCTTCGTAGAGTCGGGGACCACCGCGAGGATCGTCGTGCGATGAAAATTTTGGCATTAAACACCGGATGACGGTTTCGAGGGAGATGCCAGGGGCAAGGCTGGGTAAGCACATCCCCGGTAGCACGTTCGCCAAATGGGCTTGATGTCAATGATGTCACTCGATGTCTTCTCAACGCGAATCTTGGCGGCCCCAGACAGTGGAGAGAGAACAGGATGCTACATTAGTCTGATAAGTAAAAAAGCGGATGTTTCGTAGGGGTCACAACGTGTGTATGCGCACGACGAATAACGGCGAAACGACACATCTCATAGATTTGTTGGACTCTGCTATTTCAACCTGGAACAAAGTTAATCAGCGAGAAAATGAACAAATGAAAAACTACGTACGAGCGTGGAATTCGAAGAGTTATATGTACACTCGCTAGATGAAGTTGATGAGGGCATTATTCCAAGATAGCATCCATCTCCGACTTACCGCCTTCTCCGGTAGATCCCGCTCAATAAATCAGGTGCTGACTAAGCTATGGCACCTGCCTAGTGCCTTGAGCTTTTGCTGTCATGCACAGGCCGCTGGCAGCATCAAGGAGGCGTACGACATGTCGGTAACCAAGCTTCCCAGCGTCAGCGCTAATGCTTCAACCCATCGAAAAGTAACTTATTTTCACAGTTATTCTCAGCCTATGATTAGATGGCATTCAGAGGAAATTTATGATGCATATCAACTTTGGGTCACCGTCTGACAGGCTGTGGGGACTCTTGGAAGTACTAGTGTCAAGGGTATCGTCATTGTTGATGGTGACTGATACGGTCCCCTGCCTTTTTGCGCTTATCTTCAACCATGGCGTTATCATTGATCGCCGCACCCAACTGTGGCAGACGCAGGCAGGCAGTGCAATGAGCCTTAAGATCAGCGACCTGTGCAACTGCAGGGATCGAGAACTCAAAAATCCTATTTCAGCGGTCGGCGCCTTCCACTTGGTCTTGGTCTTGCCACCAAACCATGGTATAAAGGCGCAATCCTGTGCGGGTAACGTCTGTACATTCCCTAAATCATACTCCTCCCCGAAGCATTTGACTTATATTTCGCTCATTCGGCCATCTCACTTAGTCACTTGACCTCTAGCAAACGTTATGCACAGTAATCATGATAGCGTTGGCTCCCTCGGTGCAGAGGTAAGTAAATCCTTGGAACTCTGACGTCTAATTGAAACGTTCATATTTCTTCAGGATCAATTAATTTCTCTGCGAAGGCAGATTAATGAAATAAAGGAGCACATCGACTTGCTCATGCTGCAAAGTGCCATCATACGGGAGCGGAGGTGCCTCTTTCAGCATCAACAAGATATCACACCGCTTGTGATAACGGAACAACTGGATTCTACGTCCGCGGAAATCAGCTCTGTCGATATCCTTGACATAAAGCCTGAGACTAGTCAGGATTCTACTGTATCAGGTCCATCTTTGGCATTGAAGGGCGCAGCCGACTTCCCGGCATCTCGCCCCCGATCAAAATCAATTGTGGTATGTGATACTTATGCGTAGCTACTTCTTCATCTCATACAAGATGGGTACCACCTAGAAGACTATCCCTCCTGACAATACCGTTGTCCTTCAACTACCCACACAATCTCAGCGCAGCACGTCTAAGCTGGGCGCCATACCTCGCAGATCTAAGCCAGGACGTCGTGAATTCCAGGGAAGGTCTGCACGGCATGAACCTCCTGCTTTGTTTCAGGGGTGGGCGGATGCCTTATGTTAAGAAAGTGATCCGTCAGAGCACCTGAGCCGGTACTACTTCAATATATCATACTTGTCATTGTACGTCACTTACCTAGTTACGATTATTTTTTCCTTCTTGCTACTTAAGACAGCTGAACTCTGTCGTCGCGCCTCAGTCTCTCTTACCATTGACTGAGGTGCGTATATTTCCTATTCTACGGTACATGGTGTTTACTAGCTTATCTCTAGGCTCGCGCTACTTCAGCTCTTACCTTTTGACACCTTAGTTTGAATGATCGATATTAATATTGATGACATTGAATACGCATATATTCGCTTTCAGAAGCCTAACATCTTTGAATGCTCGACGATAAAGATATACTCGCGGTAATTCTTCTAGTGGAATGACATACTTATGAGGAGAGATCTGTGAACGAGCCCGAATCTGTGTAACATGTTCAAATCAAGCTATTCTGCAAATATTTGGCTGTAGGAGACTTTGGACGGATGCACATACAAGAGAAAGGCACACTTTCGTATCATGTATGGACACAGTTTGTATGAGCAATAAAAAGCCGACAGCACCTTCACATCGGTTACACTCCGCAGGTCTACAGCTGGGCGACAGCGATACTGCTGATAGTTTGATAAACATTGGACCATGGTCTACAAAAACAATTTCAGACTCGACGCCCTGCATAGTTAACCTGCAATTTCGTGGTCTCGAAGTAGAATACCCATTTGTCTTCGCCACTCCTTAACGGATGTCTGCCCCAGTAGAATTGTTTACGTCGCCCGTACGTCCATTCCTGTCGCTCTACAAATCATCAATGAACACAATTAGCTCGATGGTCAAGTCAAAGTTAGGTTTGAACGATTTTGTAACGAGATAAATCAACAAAACAGAAAATGCAGCTCCTTACCGCCAACAAGAACGTATCCCAGCAGCCTGTCTTCTCGGATGATCACGCGTTTGGGAAGCTTCTTCGAGTCGGAACCATTAACATGTCCAAGTAGTAGCGTCTCTATAGCCGTCTGTCGGGACATCAATTGAATATGTAAGTGACTTCAGTTGGACTTCAGGTTCGGCCGAGCTGACGGCTAATGCGCGCTTACCGTGATATCGCGCTGTTCTATAGCGAATATAGCCAGTTCCGCCTTCGAAGGACTGGAAACAAGATGTGGTCAAGCCTCCCAGGATAAAATTGAAATTATCCCCAGCAGTTGTCTTGTTACCTTGCGTTCTTGCTCCTGATGGTGACCTGAACGACTGTCCCGATATGATCGTTGAGATTCAATGATTCGACTGTAGCGCTGTTGTGCGGTTGGGCCTCCAAGAATAATAGTTGGGTCTTGTTGAGAGGTAGCACCATCGTTGTGTCTTTGCCGGCTGCCGCTCGTCGATCGATGTCAAAGAGTAGAATTAACCGTCCCTCGCTGACTAATGAGTACTGCATGCTGAGCAACTCAGCAAGGCAATTAGCCTAGTACGACTATCTCCAACTATCTGGTGTCCGTGATTCATTAGTTCATTATACTCGTGTTTGAATCCGTCCGCGGCCCCGCAAGGGAAGGAGTGCAGTAGCATGAGACTTGGGTCGACCGTTCAGGACAGACTGCGGGAGTAAAACCACGGTGTCGAACTTCTTTTTCTTCGACCCATGTCAACTTGGATGGACAGCTCACAGTAGACACAGCCTCAGCGCCCTGCTTGACACAACCATGATATATATACCTGGATCTTTCCCAAGCGCTCAATCGCAGCTCCCCAATAATAGATTTCTGTAAGTTTGTCGTTTGCTTACCCGTCTATAATTGTGCTAACGGGCTTCCCTCTAAATACATACATCGTCTTCTAACGACACATGGAAGAGTCTATGCACTGCCATAGAACACAGTGGCATTTTCGATTCCGAAAAACCTGGTAGCCTCACTCACGATGCACGGAGTTGGGCTTCGGGAGAGTCTGAGAGAAGTCCTCGACCGACGTGATCAAACGAATGTTTGGCTCAATGGCCTCGCCAGCGTTGGGAAGACATCCGTCGCATTCACCGTAGCTGAGGAGATGAAAGAGCTGGAAGGCTTGCCACCACTTTCCTTTTCTCGCACAAGCATGCACAGATTGACACCAGCTCGCACTGACTTTTCCCGCGCATTCGAGGCGATATCGCGCAAGGGATCGAGAAAGACGAGATTCTATTATCGTCTAAAAAATCTCGTGTTGATCAGATGCGGGAGCTGAGATTCCATCAAGAGACGCCTTATCCCATCATCATCGATGCTCTTGTTGAATACCTTTCTCTTGAAGAGGCGGCAAGACTGGCTACGCTGTTCACGGAGACGCTCTCGGGCCCAGACTTGCTGACCATCCACCTGATATGTACGAGCCGCCCCGAGGCTCGTATCCGCGCGACCATGTCACCTGGTGTCCACCAGATTTCCCTCATCACACGTGATGCAGATGTTGTACAAGACATTCGTTTCTTTCCGCGAGCATCATATGGACAAGTCGTTCCACCGTTTTCCGGCGACCCTAAAATCTTCGCCATCAGAGGCTGAATTCGAGACCCTTTCCTTTAAGGCAGGCGGTCTTTTTGTCTATGCTGCTATGGCCATCAATTTTCTATCACCTGTCGGTCAATATTCCCAGCAGAGACTAGATCTCTTACTTCGTGAGGAGTCAAATGTCAGTGCTGACATTAGTGGGTCTCAAAGTTAAAATATCAAAGCAACAAAAAAAAAATATAGATCTAAAACATGACGGCTTCAAGCCGTATTGAAGCTCCGCCATAATTGATAAGATAACAAATACAAAGTACAATTGCGGGGTAATCGATAACGATGAACAATGCCTCATACCTCAGCTCGCGAACACATCCTACAAGCACTACGTACCAACCAAATAGACTTACAATTTGCTCGATACCTGGAACTAGCCAAGACCGCAATCGAAGGACTTGATGAGTGGGATAGTAGTAGTAGTTCAAGTTCATCATCCAAGTCTCCAGACTCGGATGATACTCGTAGCATGATGGATGTGTCATCCATATCGTCCACCTCCTCCGTCACCGAGTCGCTTTTTTCGATGTCGGCGTCCTCTGCGACCGAGATACTAACGATGTCGCGTAGTTTCACTGAATTCAGTGACACGATCGAAGCCTTGCATGACGAAGTCGAGAAGAGTCGCGTCCTCTTCGCACGTCCAAAATCGAGCCGTGCACCACAGCTCCATCTGCTGGAGGAGTGGGCGCTGGATCATCCCGAGAAATTTCGCCGTAAACTTCGCGTAGATCCCCCTGTCTTCGAGCACCTTGTTAATTTAATCATTGCCCACCCAGTGTTCCACAACAACTCCAATAACCCACAGTTGCCTATCCCGGTGCAGCTGGCAGTGTTCCTAAATAGTGCAGGTCATTACGGAAATGCGGCGACAACGGAAGACATAGCAGAATGGGCAGGCATCTCGACAGGGACAGTTTATAACTGTCACCGACGTGTAATGATCGCGCTTCTTCAGCATCATGACACCGTAATACATTTCGACCCACTTTATGAGGACGATCAGATCGAGAGGGAGAGGGCAAAGACGTGGGTCGAAGAACAAACATGCCCAGAGTGGAGGGGCGGTTTTCTCTGTGTCGACGGCACACCATTTAACTTATTTCAAAAGCCCGGATGGCACGGAGAGGGCTTTTACGATCGCAAATCGAACTACTCACTATCAGCTCAGGTATGCCATGAACTATAATGAAAAAAAAACAAACTCACATGTTCAAAAGGTCGTAATCATGCCACACAACCTGCGCATTGTCGACTATGTCATTGGAGTTCCTGGGAGTGTGCACGACTCTAACGCATTTTCGAAGGCCCGGGTTGCGCGCAATCCCCAAAATTTTTTGAGCGGGAATGAGTGGATTTGGGCAGACACAGCGTATGGCTCTCGTCCATGGTGTGTCGTGCCCTTTAAGCGGCCGGCAGCTGGTGGGTTGACCCGTAATCAAAAAACATTCAACTATCATTTGTCAAAGGTAAGACAAACCGTTGTCACACACCAATCAACTCACAACGTTTCCAGGTCCGTGTTCGCTCTGAACACGGTTACGGTTCACTGAAGGGACGCTTCCAGTCCCTTCGTGAACTGCGGATCCAAATACAGACGCAGCGAGATCTTGACGAGGCAAATATGTGGACGCGGTGCTGTTTGATCCTTCATAACATGATCATTGAAATCGAAGAAAAACTTACTGCTGATGATTCATTTGGGCACTTTGCCCGTGAAGCAAGACAATGGGGTAGATGCGAAGATAGCAGGGAGGAAGAAGGTGGTGAAGATGGCGAAGACAACGAAGACGGTGCCGGAGATGAGAGCTTCATCGGTTCAGAAGGGCAGATTTTTCGGGACACACTGATGGGTCAGCTATTGCGCAGATCTGAATGAGCGATGCAAGGAAAGCGAGGGGGGCTCAATTCAAACACTTGGATACATGATTAGCTACAATGAAAAAATGGGCCTAGAAATGCAGTATGAATTTGTGAGAACGAATGAAAAACACCAAATGATTTGACGTGGGATGCATGACTGTTAGTTACCCTGACGAGACATCTCCTTCTCCAAAGCCAAGCGCTCTAACTTCACTTGCTCTAGCTTTATCTCCAATTCAAGTTGCTTCGTCCGTTCATCTGCCATAGCACGCTCGTGATTCTGAGTTGCGGTAGTACTGCGGAATATGTGTTCACGCTCCTCTTGGTGTTGACGGCCCTTGAGCTTCATACCAGCCATCTTGGACTCTAACTTGAAGCGCTTGTGTTCAGCCTTGGCGATAGATGACTCCTGGATGTGCTTAGCAAGGGACCCTGATGCCTCGTTTAGCTTTGCACTAATTTCGGATACTGCATCACGTGGCCGCTTGCGAGAGACAGATCTGCTAGATGTAGTTGAGGAAAGATCAGAATCCTGATCAGATGATGTGTGGCCAAGATGATGAGTGCCACCGGTTTTGCGTGAATGCATGGTCAGGGATTTCATCATCCGGCTTGTGCTTGCATCAGAGTCATCAGACGAGGGATCTATCTGCATGTCTTGAGAGACGGCGACCTTGGTCTTGCCTGAGGAAATGGTGGATGGTAAGGGAAATTTTCGCTGGCCATCATCAGGTTCTGGAGAATTGAGAGAAATAGTAGGGCCTTCGCTGCACTGTACAATTCGTGTTGATGGAGGATATGAATGGGCGTTGGTAGGTAGACACTGGTGGTTGAAGACCTGGGGGAGGCTGTATAATGAGTGAGGAGTTGGACTGATGATGCCTGAGGCTCGGGCTGAGTGAGCCGTGGTGATGATGGATCTGGTTGGATTATCCCAGTCAGGGCCAGTCCCGATCTTCGCCGTTGTGAGATGTGGAGGGGACATCATTATCGTCCATACTGAACATCGTCATCCTCGCCCTGATTCATCCCTTCCTCGACATTGGCACGGTCTTCATCGACACCCACATGGTCTTCATCAACATCCGCACAGGTCTTCATCAACATCTGCACAGTCTTCATCCATATCGGCACAGGTCTTCATCCACATCCACATGGTTTCAGTCATCCATCGGCAGAGCTGATCTCTTTGCCCTTGCCTGTCCCAAAGAGACTTGCGGCCTCAGCCGCAAAATCCTGGCCTGGATCAGCCGTCAAAATGAGGTGTTTACGCGGGATTGGTTCTCCACCACCCATGGAGATCGACCCACCATGGGAATGCCACCAAGAGCCGGTCTAGAACACCTTTAGAGTGTATGCTGGCATCAGAAAGGAAAGTACGAACCAAGTATGCTCTTCATCTTCTCATCTCCGTTGATAGCCTCGAAAGACAGACCAGCACCAGTCTGGCCGAGTTGCATGTTGATTTCGTTATACTTTTGCGTAGCCTAGTAAAGTAGCTAGTTAGTGGCCAGATCGGTACTGATATTTGTTGTGGTCATAACCAGGACTCACGATGTAAACCGACTTTGAATGGGCTTTGTAAAGGCAAGGGGATGCGCTCTAAAGTATTCCCTAACCTTCGGATCTTCATCATGTTGGAAAATGGTTGTTGCAAGTTGCTGCAGGTATGCATTCTTCTGTGTCGTCATTTGTTGGCGTGTGCGCCCTTCCTCTTTTGCATCCTTCGTAGAATCCGAGAAGATTTTGAGTTGAGCCTTCTGGTTGACTTTGCACCATTCAATAAGGCGAGCGGTGCGTGGACTATTTTCTTGTCCCAGTGTATGGTAGGTGGTTTGGATCGCTCTCCTGCTCCTGCACTGATTGGCGGGCTAGCACTTGGAGGAGTAGAAGATTCGGTGACCAACCCATGACTACCACGCTTCGCCGGACGACCTCGAGATCCATGTCCGCGACCACTAACAACCCCAGCCATGATGATTACGACGACGACGATGGTGACGGCGACAATTATGTTCCCGAGTATGCACTGGCACTGGCTCTGTCGGAGTCTGAAGGTGCCGAAATTTTCAAGTGATGCCGAAGTTTTTTATTTGTTTGTGAGTTTTGTATTTCACTTTGAGACCCATTATTTTCAAACCAAACTTTTAAAATTCAACTGTGAGAATAAACTCGGCATTTCTCGGATTGATCAGAATCCGTCTAAGTGTTTCGCTCCTCAGTGCTGCGCTGTAGCTACCATTTACATTTTCAACCGTTTTTATTATGCTAATGCTCTACACTCATTTCTGCTTGTCCACTTGCGAGTATTTCTTCTTATATGGGTGTTTGCCACTCGTTTCACTCATTTTTAATCATTCTAGTTTGTTTTTTCATGTCTGTGTTTCTGCGCTTGTTTGTCCCTGTCCGCACTTAGCCTGTGAGTGTTCCTGCTTGTTTTCACTCATTTTCCGATTCATATAATTGCACTTGTGACTAGTGATCTCGCCGCTCGCTCATTCTCATTTGCCGGTTCTCGACGGTCAATGGTCACCATTCTCATTCTTGTTCTAGTTGTGTTTTCGTACTACTCCCTCACTAAACTAATATTTGATCATGAATTTCAGGGTATCGTGTTGCACAAGTCCGTGTCGTCTTCACACTGACAAGTCATGCTGCGACTGCCTTATTTCGCACACCTGCCAAGGCACCTACCCACTTTGCTTATGTGGAGTGGTTCACGCCATTCAGGCAACCCGAAGCAAACCATGGTTTGTACAAAATTTCCTGCGTCATTCGTAATGGAGAGCGTCTTGCAAGCATCATCGATATCTCTGATATTCGCAGGAGTGTACACCTTATTCCAAAATTCGGTCCAGTCGTACCTTGACGAGCAGTACCGTTCTGGAGCTTTGTTCTACCTTCTTTGTAAACTCATTTAGTGACAGGCATGCTTATCTCACTATAATCTGACTGGTGGAATTTACTCCGAGTTCATTGGAAATACAACAATTTCTGCTTAATCTGACCGGCAGATTTTATTACTTTCGAAATACAATGATTTCGGTCGATTTCGGTCAAATTAGCAGATTTTCTGGAATTCAGCTGTTTTACATGCAAGTTTGATGATTTCAGTGGATTCCTGTGGGAGGTTTTTCCTGATGATATCAATATCAGATGAAATGCCTTCAAGTATACCAGGCAAAGCCTCTCCACTCCCCTCGACTCAGTCGAGGGCTCAGAGTGTTGATGCCCGCACCTCTGGACATGGAGTCCAAAGTGCAAGGTCTCGAGACAACACCCCTGTCTCTGGAGACAAAGGGACTGGCAGCCCAGTGGCAGAGCCTCCCTCTGGAATCGGTCATGGTGACCTGAATCCCGTGGACTTAGATCCACCAATGGCATCGAACGCTGCAAGCAGCCCCGCCCCTAGTAGTACTCCGAATAAAGATAATGTCCTCCGCTTAAGGGAAGTTTTTGACTGGTCAGACTCCTATGACAATGATGACCTAGGAGATGTACCTGAGTACCCAGTACTAAAACCAACCCCAAGCCCGACCGAAACTAGCCCTAAGCTGAGTAAAGCCCCCTTAGATAAGGGAAAGAGTGTGGACCCACTAGAAAAAGGGGGTCCCCCTAAGAAAGAACTTTTCAAGGACTGGTTAGGTGATTGGACCACATTTGATGAAAACATGGCTGAATTGAACCGCCCCGCACCTGATGACTCAGACGAGTCCCTTGTTAAAATGTGGGACAACGAAAACCACTGAGGGCCTATCCAAATGCAGAACCTAGCGCTGCGGCGATTCTGAAAGATCGCAAGAGAGGAGTTTGCAGACAAATGCAACAAGGTGGATAACCTCCAAGAGAGGGTACATGAGCTAGAGAGGTTTGTTATCCAAGCCCAGACTCGCGAGGAGATGGTGCAAAAATTAGTAAATGACACATTCCGTGCCCCGATTCCCACCAACCCGGAATCGACTCACCAAACCCAAGCACCTGATTCCCCCGCCCTGACTTATAAAGAGGATGAGATTGGTGAGGAGGTAGCCCCAGTAAAAGACAGTGACCCACCAAGCATAACCAGACCTAGGAGCAGCGAAGTGGCAAAGAGTGATACTAGGTATTGGAGAGCTTCCTCCCTACTGCCAAATAAGAGTTCCGTTAAGCATGCAATGATGGGAAGTGACCTGAGCAACCCTGACTCGTCTGATTCTTCGTCAGAGTCAGACAATGACAGCGAAGTGTCGTCCACTGAATCCTCAGCAGAGGATACCAAAAATAAGGCTACCAAAGGGAGGAATGCCCCCACGCCGTCCCTGAAAGATTGCCCTTGATCAGCAAAGAGGAGATTGAGGACATCATCCTCACCTATCCTTGCCCCTGATAAAGATGGGCTACCTGACATCGACACGATCCTACGAAATGTCGCATCCCACCCGTTTCACTCCCTGCTGGATGGTAAGGACGCATATGAACAAATTTGTATCGTGCCTGAAGATGTACCTAAATCATTATTTGCTACCCCTGATGGAACAATGATCAGTCATATAATGCAATG
>NW_024540430.1:0-103629 GCF_016647625.1 Suillus subalutaceus
CTGCGACGCTTTGGCATCCGTATATCTGTCAGAATCTGAACTCAGCAAACTTCTCCCATCAGCTTCTCCATTGTCTCGCACTCATACCATCCGTTCCGGATCGCTGATTCTTGTGCCTCTAGGGATCGGCCCTAAGGGGGGGATACTGTCATATACCATATATCCGGTTACAGATCCGATGATTCGGATCTCAGATCCAATCCAGATCCGATGAACATATCCGTCGTCCGGTCCACAGATCCACTTTGATTCTTATTTCATTTCCTGTTCATATAACTCTAACTATCGTTCATCTCCTTTCGGTATTCCTGTACACCGGTATACCGGTTATCCTTTACTTCCGCTTTGCTTACTGATCCGCTACACTTACGAATCCGCTTTTACTTGTACTTCATTCCCGGTTCATGATTCGTGATCCATCCGACTTACCAATACGCTCCACTTAGACTTTGCTTATACTTTCGTTCATAGCCTCGCACCTTTGCTTATTGATCATTCCGTTAGCTATCCGTAGTATATAAACCTTTGTATATGCGCTGTAGGAGATCAGTTTGAATATCATCTTAGATTGCACTCATTCCGTCTGGACTTGAGTACGCTACTCTTGTCTACTCCGAGACTTAGGATAGATTCCTATAGTCTACATATCCGCCTCTGTCTTCGGACAGTCCTCACCCGTTAGTTTTCTAGTCCGGATCCAATCCGGATTAGCCGTTACTCTATATGTTCAATATCCGGAAGTCTTAACGGATCCGTTGCGATACGAGACTTATCCGTTACAATACTTATCCGTCTCACTAGACGCGATACTTTAGCTCTCTGAAATAAGGGGCAAGACTTGGGAAAGGGGCACAGCGCACGAGCTGAGGCCGAAGCCCTTCGGATCCGATACTACTTGAGTACGGTCTTAACAATGTCCTTCTACAAACGATTGTGTGTTTTCAGCCAAACTAATGCAGCGCGAACCTTTTCTCTACGAGCTATCAAAGGCTTCGCCTTTTCTTCAAGCCATGCGCGAGTTGGAGGACATGAGCCTACAAAAATAACACAGATCGGAGTGATAATATCAGCCACAGGTGGAGGTAAGACTTTCGCAATCCCTTCCGGGCACTGAGGATAGATAATTATGTGACCCTTAATCCCGCGTTGATTAGTAGAAAGTTGCAGGTCCTGATTTTCTTCCTTCAACTGAACAATCCAGCACTTTGCACACCAGCGAGCAATCATCGCTTCCCTCGACGACTGTCAGATCCTTCAATTCATCAGGTACATCTCCTAAAAACGTACGGTTCGCAAGACTGAGAGCAGGTCGTTTTCCCTTGCGAATCCTTTTGTGACAAACTCCGCATAAGAGCAGTTGAAATTTACCATCAGCAGATTGTTTCACTCCAGATGGATCGACCATCAAGTCATGCAGTGGACTGTCCAATTCTGACAACGGAAGCTGGGGAAGAGGACAGTCCTTGTCAAAATAATCATTTGACATGTATTGATCATTCTGTCGGTCTGGCCTGTGTAAAAGAGACAAATCATAGTCATCAAGAGATGCAATTACATGATCGGAACACAAAACACTCTCGGCACAGCACACGCAAGTAAATGTGGCCAAATTGGCAGAAGAGGTCTCATCCTTGAACATTTGCACTAATTGACGCTTTAGCTGTGAAGACGGAATCTGAGGCCAATCAGAATGAAGCTGTCGACGATGGATTTCATGATCATGGAATCTTGTTTGCACTTGTTTAGAAGATTTCGACTTAGCTTTTTTCAACGAATGGATATGCTTTTTCAGTGTGTGACATAGTCGTCCCGTTTTCGATCCAGATTGAAAATCAATTCCGTTTGCTTTCAGTAATCATTCCAAAGGACGTCGTTTCATATTAGTCAATACGGCTGTCAAGAACGCGATTCTGCCAGAGAGCACCTCCTCTTCATCTTCACAATGCAAGTTTAACTGTTAACGCAGTGAATTACACCCATTGAATGATTGTGATGCAGAAGAAGAACATATCCCAGTACCGACATGATGAGAAATGATCTCTTGAAGTTCTTCAATAATTGAGTTTTCAGGTACCAAAAGTCCATGGGCAGTCGCCAATGCACTAAGATCAGGTCTTCGTAATCTTTCATAACCATCGAAGAAATTATCTACAACACGATCATTATGATTCAATAAAGATTGGCCCGCTTGGGTAGCAGATAATGAACCCGCTCGGGTAGCAGATGATGAACCCGCTTGGGTAGCTAGACATGATTCCACTTGGGTAGCAGAAGAACAAGTGGACAGACCACCTAAAAATATCATTCAGCCATTTCAATATGTGTTGGAAACATACACACTGACCTCCAGGCTGAACGTTCCAAGTATGACCATCAGAAAGCTGCATTAGATCCATCTCCAAAGGTCGAAGAAATTGAGAGCCATCGAACCTCGCATTCACGAACACGAGCCAATCATGACCAAGCTCGACATTGCACCCTTTCAAATAGATGGAGCGAAATGTCTGCCGAGAATTATACCACCTGTCAACAGTAGGAACACGCACTGGACCAGAACTCGACTCCACAGCCACACCATTGTGATTAAAAATAGAGTGTGGCACATTGCAACTGTGCAGAAAAGACAAGGACACGGTGGAGTCAAGACTCACACCATTGACATGGTGTGGGTATCACAACCTGGCAGGCACATATAAGAAAAGTGCTCAGCCAGTATAAGTGAGTCTCAGCTCTGCCTAGCTGCTATACTCGCAGGATGCAAGAACGTTTGACCCTAAAGGGGAAGCAAGGAAAGCAAGGATCCACGGAATGATGCTGAACAACCCTGGTGAATGGCGGTGAAAGCGCGCTGAAGGCGCGCGCGGGAAAGCGAAGTGCGAAAGTGCGCGAAGCGCGGGAAGGTAGTGCAAGCAGTGCACAGGTGTAAAAGATGTATACTGAGACTGGGGAGAGGAAAAGTGCGGATCTAGACGGATACTGAAGGTGCCACTAGCTATAGACTGATGCTAGGGCCTCAAAACGATGATTGACACATGCATTGCATGGAACTAACTGGTGATAGATACTGAGTGGTAGGAAGCTGGTGGTAGGAAGCTAAGGTCCTATAGTTTGTAATAAAGTCCAATAGTGGGGTGTAAAACGAACATGAGAGTATGTAAGTTCTACCTAAGCGCTCTCCCAGGGCTCGGAGCCGAATAGGGAGCGCTCTAAGTATGTAAATGAGGTAAGGTGATGTAAAGTAAGGGTGCATAACGAAATGGGAAGTGTAATATGCTAAATATGGTCAGATAACGAAAAGGGACATACCGAGGGACTGGTTGGATGATGGATGGATGCTCCTGGATGCTGTGCGACATAGTGCGCTTAAGCGCGAGAAAGCGCGCAAGGCGCGCACGCGGGAATACTGCGCATTGTGCGGGAAAGTGTCGTGCCTATGGCGCGTTTAGCGGGAGAGTGGTGCACTCTATAGGGAATGACTAGAGGGTGATGGTGCAAGTTGTGCTGTGAAGGCCAGTCATCAGAATTCGTAATATGAGTCCATATGAGCCCACAGAAACGCGAGTCTCTACAGCGGATAACAGCAGGTACGTCAGCAAAGGATCCGATGATTTCGTGATAGATGAAAGACATAGTAATTGACAACTAAGAAAGACCGACATACACATAGCAAAGACTTAGAAATATTGTCACATGACCATGCGAACAAAACGCCTTTTTAGGAAATCAATGCATTTTACTGCCAAAAATTGAACAATGAGGTTTTTTAGAGCATGACACCAGCAAAACCCACTACTGCCGTAGCGGGAATTATACATTTTTTGCCATATCTTATCCTTCACTACCGATTTGCTTATCTTATATATTATTTTGTCTACTTTTGTCATTATATATAATCGCATGAATTTTTGATCTGGTCTTACCAACTACAACTACGAAAACCATCACCTCGGCGATTTCCTGATGACTAGTGGTTGTTACCATAACAGAGTCAAAATCTGTTCCTCTTGAACCGCGCAGGTTCGAAACGTGAGGATGACTATTTTTGTTTTAATCAGAACAGTCCCTCGCCATTATTATTCAACTGGTCGGGGACAATCTTAACCAGTGGTCTTAGCCACAAGGTTTCCGGTACCCCAACAGACTCGAAGGATTGCGCATGTTCGAAACCTGCTGCAGAGGACAGTTTTTTCTTTTTCTCTGAGGTCTTAGTCCAGGATCGAACAATTTAGGTCGTCATGATCAATATCTATGGTATGGCTGCCCATTTCACATCCATGTCATCATTAATCAACATATGACACCAGCATATGTATCAATTATACTAGTCAAATGTTCATTTCCACCATTGATAATAAACTCTGCTGAACCGTTTCAGAACGTTGTAACCGCAAAACTGTCAAGATAAACTGGGCAATGAATCACTTGGAATCACGTCAAAAATGAGACAATAACACTGATGTTATCACGAGTCATATCAAACAAACAATATACGAGCGAAGCCTAGAGGAGAGAGAGAATTTCTGTATTTATATACCGCAAGCCGCAGTGCCCTGTGGCCTATGCTGAGGAGCCCACTGGAATGAGTTTCACATTAGAATGGAGAAGAACTGAGAATCGTCGGAAGCGGTGAGGCGATCTCAACCTGGCTGGGCTGATATGAAATATCTAAAAATGCTCAACCAGTATAAGTGAGTCTTGGCTCTGCCTAGCTGCTATACTCACAGAATGCAAGAACGTTCGACCCTACAGGGGACTGCTACTGAACACAGAACCAGATGAAAGAAAGACCCTTGAAGTGCGATGGATGCGCGAAAGCGCAAGAAGAAAAGCGAAGTGAGCACGAAGCACGAGAGAGCGCACTAAGGTAAGTGTGAGCGTGGGAACGTGAGTGCTAAGGCGCGCATTGTGCGGAAAATACCAGATAAGGAAATGGATAAGGAAGTGGATGTGCAAAGCAAGTGCAAATGCAGAGCGAGTGTTATAACGAGCGCAGATAATAGTCTAGTATAGGCGGATAACGATAACCATTGGAAACACAAAGTGTGCCCAAGTGGTGACTACTACTTTAAAGTAAAACCCAATAGCGAGGGAAATACAGCAAAGGGGAGTAATAATGATGGAGTAGTAAGTCAGCAAACTTTTATACTATGGAAATCACATCGGAAGCGGAAGGGATAGGAGCAGTAAGCGCTAAAAATACATAATGACATGTAATAGCGCTGCAATGCTTGTTACAAACCATGAGGCAAGGGATATGACGTACCAATGAGGTGGGTGGACATAGAGGGACGTTCCTGGATGATAGGCGATGCAGGGCGCTTAAGTGCGAGAAAGTGCGAGAAAGCGCGCAAGGTGCACGTGTGGGAATGCTGTGCATTGTGCGGGAAAGTACCGCGCCTATGGCGCGTTTCGTGGGAAAGCTGCGTGTTATGTGTAAAACGACTAGAGACATGATAGAAGTCGAATATAGCTGATGGTGCGAGTCGTGCATTGAAGGCCAATTGTCATGATTTGTGAAAAGGTGTGAAATGTGCCCATATGTGCCTGCAGAAACACGAGTCTCTACAGCGGCTGCTGAACTCACATCCGTCCGTCACTAGATATTCTTGGCTCGGTTCTTGGTGCAGTTCCTGGTTTGGCCTAGGGATGGAAGAGCAGTCTGTTTAACTGATCAACAGCAAATAAGCATAAAAGCCTTGAGTTTGCATTCAACAGGACAGGACCCACCAGCGCCAGTTGAGTAGGGAGATGCTATATTTATTACCACGTGCTCGCCAAACGTGTTACCATTGATTACTACACTTTCACGACCGTGGTCAACTGGGGCTAGTGACCTCGCTAATGGATACTGTGAGGATGTGGGCTCTTCCGGTTGGGCGGTGACGTGTTCTAGTTTGGTCACAGCTTATTCAAAAGGTTAGTGAATGGCAAGTCGGATGTGTGAGGAGCTCACTAGAGCTGTAACTGTTGCTCGGATTTATGTTGATTGTTACACCTTCAACGATGTGGTTATTTTGTATGGCAATGGTGCCGTTGTTTGGGTCTAGGGGTTGACTCGGTGTCTTAATAACCGAGGGTCTTATATAAATATGTGTAAGAATGTAATGACACCACAATTACACTGGATAAGACTTCTTGCCAGTCCTCGATTAACACAGTCTATGACTTTTCTTCTTTCGTGGTAGATAACGTGTGAGTTCTTGGGAGGCTCACTAAACCAATCAGTCAGATTAACTTAGCCGGAGCTTTATTATCTCTGATTGAAACTATGGGATTGTCTAGGATATATCATCTAGACACTTGAACTGGTTTCCTGAATATATGATTAACTGTTGAGAAGCTGGTCTCAAATGTGACTACGTTGACCAAAGCTCGTGTTGGTCGATATACAAATACCTGGTGAGAACGCTGGTCTCACAAATAACAACAATGACAAATAGAAAAACAATGATAAATAATAACAATGACCAAAGCTCGTGTTGGTCAGTATACAAATACCTGGTGAGAACGCTGTTCTCACAAATAACAACGGTGACCAAAGCTCGTGTTGGTCAGTAAACACTACATGGTGAGAACACTGGTCTCACAAAACTGAGTTTCTATCACAAGAAACTTACGTAATCTCAAGGGAAACACTTTCCCTGCACTTGTCTGGACAGTTCTTACAAAGGAAATGGGTTTTGTAAGCAGCAATTTGTTCAGACTGAAGCTTCTTAGGTGAGAGTTCAATTTGCTCAAGTGGGAGATTCTTGAATGCAACAAGTGGGAGATCTATTTTTTTGGGGGAGAATGGGCTCTCCTTATATACATTTTGTGTGGGAATATTATGTAAGTAAAAAGGTGATGTAAAGAATGTGAGAAGAATATTCCAAAAACTGGAGCAGAATGTTCTAGCAGGTGCAAAAGAACATTCCAGAATATTCATGGTGGGATAATGACATCATTCTGAGTCACTATGAGTCATTATGAGTCATTGGAATGTTCTAGCAAATTCCATGGAACATGACATCATTATGACATCACTATGATATCATATCTTTCAACAAAATACTTGCAGGAGTGTAGGTGAAGTCCTATGACATCATACCCTGTAGGTACAATTTTATGAAGCATCTGATTAGTCAGAGCATCCTAATAGAAAAGTAAAGTGAAGAAACACTAGAGAAGACAACTCAGAAATAATGGAACAAATAATAGTACACAATACGCAGGCTTTTTAGATAGGTTTTTGTTAGGCTTTGAACTTTTCTCTATGGGTTTCTCTAGCCAAAGTGAATAAACCAAAGGAAAGGCAATACCTTAACCTTCATTTTGCTTCTCATATCAACTAGGTCATTATGTGATTCCCATCTCACATATGACTTTTCTTCAAAACATGGTGGATTCATGAATCACTGAGGGAAAACTGAAACTATTGGACCAAGGTTTGATACCAAGGTATGGGTTGACTAGTCTGAGGACTAAGCTAACAGACTTTGTCTTTTAGGGGGATACCTAGTAGTCATGTCCATGCATGATTCCCAAATCATGCAGGACATCGGTAGGGGTTTGTTGTCGGCATCACAGAAGTCTGACCCAGGATGAGACTTAGATGAGGTATACTGAGGGTAAATGCTGTTGGTGGCGAGCTGCAGATAAGGTCGATACAAGCAGTGTCATCTGCTAAGATAATCAGGGCTGCTGCATGGTCAAAACAAGCCTCAGAGTCGAGGCATAGATTGCGTGATTGTGTAAAATGTCAGCCAACACATATATATCAACCACTGGACCAAAGTTGTTAATATCATAGTTAATCAAGGTATTAAAAACACAAAAGACAAATAAACAGTATGCATCATCACTGCTTCAAGAACTTTAGCACCAGTGTCATATTGGTTTCACGGTAAACATGAGGAGGCTGAAGCTGATGTGCATGCCCATGCCAGCATAGTCATGATGACTTCCTGAATACATGTATTCTCAATGAATTTCCAGAGGAGGTCCATGCAAGTGGTCTGCATACTTTGAGCCACGATAACATAGTCGTCCATACCCAGTCACCTCACAATAGCTGACGCTCTCATGGGAGCATCTGTGAATCCAAGAAGTTTTAACAGCCATTGTGACAATAGCGCCCCCATGATCCCCGTGATAAGAGTAGTCTCATTCAGGTCGTGGTCCGTTCCCCACGAGGTTCTCACAAGTCAAGAAGATGAAGATGTTCTCCAAGAGGCTGACGTGAGTCAAGACGGTGAATGTGTTCTCCACGAGGTTCTTCTGAGTTGATGTGGTGATAGTGTGCCCCATCAGGTTCTCGTAAAGCACCACAAGGGTTGCATGCATCATGCACACCGGCACATACCGGGGCATTGCGAAGGCATGGGGGGTCCCGTGCATCAGGAAGGCCCGAGGCTGTAGATATCATGGGTATCGCACGGTTTGGCAGTGCCAGGGGAGATGAAACGGAGAGAAGACAGTGCAGTGGTGAGCTCAAGCAGCAGCTTGTTGTGTGAGAAGTGTAGAAGAAACCACCACGAAAAGAACAACCTAAGACATTGCAAAGACGTCGATCACCATGGCACACTGCGTTGGAGTGCAGGAAGCTCGGGAGAGAGGACGCCAGCACTACAGACACGATTCTGCAGGACATTTTAGCAATAGGCACTTCCACCTTATATATGAGTCTTCATTTAAATTACGGTGTTTGCCAGTCCTCAATTGGCAATCATTGCTTGGTCCACCAGCCAGTTCAGTGAACATCGGACGTTATGTAATGGCAATAGTACTTCATAGCGCGTGATGTACAAGTGTGTATACATGTTAAGAACAGAGAACAGAGAATCATCATAAGCGGCCGCTGAGCTCACATCAGCTTCAAATCCCATTCGTCTGTCACTAAAAGTTCTGGGTTTGGCGCTTGTTTCGGTTTCAGTTTTGGTTTCAGGTTCAGCCAGGGGATGGAAGAGCGGTTTGTTTAACTGATCAAGGGCAAAGAATCGTAAAGCTCTTGTATTTTCATTCAGAAGGCAAGGACCTACCAGCGCCTGTCGAGTAGGGTGATGCTATATTGATTGCCATATACTCGCCAAACATGTTCCCATTGATCACCACACCTTCATGACCATACTCAACTGGAGCCGGCTGCCTCGTTAACAGATGCTGTAAGGACGCGGGCCCTCCTGATTGGGCGGCAGTATGCTCTAGCTTGGTTACGGCTTACTCAAATGGTGAGTTAAATGGCAAGCTGGATATGTGGAGAACTCACTGGAACCGTAACTGTTGCTTGAAGAAATGTTTATGGTTACACCCTCGGCCATGTAATTCTGTTGTATGACAATGCCAGTACGGTTGTTTGTGTCTGAGGGTCGACCCGGTAGAGGTGTGTCTTCCTGACCAGGGGGTGAACCTGGCGTTGCATTAGCACCTCACGGCGGAGGGAGATGTGAATTATAGTTGCAGTACCTGGGGTGAATTCCGTTGCCATGTTGAAGATGAGGTAGAAAATTCGAAAATGAGTTTGGTGGTGGTACAAGGATTAACAATTAAACGAAGGACTTTTATCTTGTGCTTAGATAATTGGAACTGAACTGCTGTATTATTGTAACACACCTCAAACGCCGTCAGAGTCCATGCATACATCGTGTGGTTGTGTGAAGTCTCCGCCAACACACATTGGACAAGAGTTAATGCCGCAGTTAATCAAGGTATTAACCCAAAGACACGCAGAAGATGATTAAACCTCGGTGTAAGACATTACCGCATCAAGAACACTCAAGGCCTGGAATAACCCTTCCAGTAAACATGGGGAGACACGTGTGCCAATGCCAGCATAGTCCTCGCAACTTCCTGAATGCATGTATTCTTGATGAATTTCCGAGGGAGGTGCACGTAAGCAGTCATTGAGAGCCTCTCTGTCTGCATACCTTGAGTATGAGTGACAATAATATAGTCATTCGTACCCAAGCACCTCACTCTCACGGTGAGGAGCCTATGTGAGTTGCTGAGTTGTGCTTTCACGGTCACTGTGACAAGAGTGTCCCCCTTGATAAGAATAGTCTCCTCCAGGCTGCGGTCGCTCAGTGATGCCATGCGCCCTACAAAGTTCTCGTAAGTCGACACGGCAAAGGTGTTGCCCATGAGGTTCCCGTGAGTTGACATGGAGTGGGTGTTCCCCACGAGGTTCCCATGAGTTAACACGGAGGGTGTTCCACACAAGGTTTCCATGAGTTGGGACTTATTGTGGTGAGAATCTGCACCACGACAGGTTGCATGCACGTGATGAGGAGGGTCCAGCGGCCCGCAGAGGGTGTGACATACTGAGGTGAGTGTGCTCATAGCTAGCGGACCCATAGGTTCTGTAGTAGGGCAACTCTGGTCATACACAATGAGTGTTTAAAGACAAGGCTGTACATATAGTGAACTTACCTTAGGGAGATTGACCTGGGCAAGGATCCGTACTCTCTGGCAGCAATCCCATGGTCCAGAAAGACGGTAGATATTCTTGGTGGCCCAGGTTCAGTGCATTGTGAAGACCTGGGGGTTGTGAATATGATTGGTAATGCAGAGTTTGGTAGCACCATGGGAGGCAAAACGGAGAGAATAGTGACAGCAGTGAGCTCGAGTGGTAGCTTCATGGAACTTAAGTGAGGAGTGTAGAGAAAATCACTACAAAACGAACAGAACAGATCTGTGACGCTATAAAAGACGTTGATTGTCATGGTGCACTACATTGAAGTCCAAAAGGCTTGGGGGGGAGGATGTCCCTGTGACTGACGATATTCACTGGAGGACCAGCTATTTAACATTATTCATTCGGTGTGGTAAATTGATCAGGCGTCTTTTTCGGGATGCCCTCATACTGCTCATTAATCAATTCATTCAGTCCTACTTCGCGGAGAACACGACAGTTCTTGCTTATTTTGTCCAACACGCAACCAATGAGACGACAGTCCAACCATGTACCTGTCAAACTGTTCAGGGTCTGCCTTCATTTTGCTCAACACGCTTCTCGGAGATGAGTTCATCCAAATTGAAACTCTGCCCGTGGTTCCTTGATAGTAGTGGGTGCAAAGGGTCCTAGTAGCAGAAAGATCGCAAGCTTGTCGCAAGCACTTCGCACACGAAGGTGGGACACAAAAGGTTTGCAGGGAGATAGGCACAAAATATCCCATTGCTTGTATTCCTTGAAGAAAAATGTTTGTACCATTTATTTAAATTTCGCCTCCACCGACACACATGTGGAAGGTTGTGTCAATACATCTATAGACCATGATCTGTTTACATAACGACACGCTGGGCATTGCAGGACATTGCCCATCCTAACGATTGCGTGCACATGTTTCGTAACTTTCGTCTGGCCCGGAACCTGTGGCACCAAAAAGTTCAGGGTTAGAACGTGCCAACTTAGTAACTTGGCTCCAGATGAGTCCAGACAGTCCTGCAAGATCGTAGGGATGTGTAACTAAGTAATCGAACCCAAATGGACAGAAATTGTATTTCTTTTTAAAAAAAAATTAATCGAACATATATATATATTTAATGCATTGTGGTCCGTGGAAGGATACTTGGGGAAGTTTCAACTGGATATAGAATTACCTCGCTTGCAAGGGGCTTAATGCTACTGATGGCACACTTACGATGTTGCTTAGAGGAGATAGAGAGAGAATTTCTGTATTTGTATACCCGGGCTACAAAATTTAAGGGAAAACTGTGAAGACATGGTGTGGCATGCCCCATGGGCTGTGTCGGGATGATTGTGACGAGTATAAGGTGTAGGTATGGTACGAATGGTAGTCGAGGGGTCTGCATTTAAAGAGATGATATGTTGGTGGTGTGCGAGTGAGTGAGTTCAGCGTCCAAGTTGGGTACAATATGATACACTTCCTCCTCCTCCTCTTTCTCCCCCTCCCCCTCCATCCTACATCTCTGCTTCCTCCGCCCTCTCTATCCTCATAATCCCTTTCTTGTCCCAGTATGGCCTTCTCGAAAGTGTCAGACTTTTCGCTAGCGTCTCTATTCCTTCTCCATACTCAGGCCGCCAGGATCTCGTTCAACGAGTATGATGTTATAGGATACTTTGCGCAAGTGGATGCACTGATGTGTGAATAGTGAGCAGTCACATAAGATATGCTCTCGCATTTTGACATGGTTCTCCGCACAATCAGCCAGTGCTACGAATGAAACATAGTACTCTCCAAGGAGTCCATGTCCCGTGCGACACTGTATGGGATGGCTGTAAACTTCGCAAGGGGTATTGGTGAAGCATTGTGGGATCTGGGTGTGTGGAGGAGTGCTCACCAAACCACAAGCCAAGACAGACACATGCGTTAAGATCATGTGTTAAGATTATGCACATGAGATTGTCCTCCACCTGAAGACATTGGTTCCTATACTGTCCTGTGCTTTCTCCACACTTGCATCCAGATCAAGTTTTGAGTCACCATTCTCCTCGCCCAGTCTAGTGACAGAGGGTGCGAGTCTTCCGCCTGGCATAGACAGAGTCGAGGATGAACAAATCAACCATAAAGTGCTATTGCAAGTGACCACCGCCAACAGCCATGTTGAGATCATACGTTTGAAGCATTTATCGAATGGCAAATGCAGCGAGTAAAACAGCCTACAAGCAGAAGGCCCGGCAAAGGAGGGAAATAGAGTCGTCATCGCAAATCAAGTCGCCATCATCGGTGGGAGCACCAGCGCTGTAAGTGGATGCATTAAACTTCCAATATACGAGAAAAATAGACCGAGCACATGTCTTTACTCCCCATGAGAGGAACATCGATAACACATGGCCCAGGTGACTGGGTCATGAGGTTGACAGCGGGAGCATCCGCAGCAGCAGAGGACCGGGTGGCCGGCGGCGGCGGCGACTGATGAATGTAAGTTGAAATATAATTATGGGCAGTTGCCAAACACTCACGTTTTCACAGTCATCCATATCCGAAAGCTGGGTCTTGGCTAGCGTCGAGGGAGGGCAATTCAACTGTGGAAGAAACATGAAAAAGAAACGTGGGGAGAGCTCATAGCGATGTCGCTTAACGGTTACGGTGCACGGCACGGTGGCGTGTGGAGTGAACAGAGTGGTGGACAGATGTGTCACAGGACCAATTCTTGAAGCTTGACTTGGCAGTGTTCATGCAATTCATGGACGAAGTGTGTTCGGGAGCGCCGTGTGAACTTGAAGAGGGTAGTAAATATGCGGACATCGGACTACATAAGTTAAGCTTGAGATATGAGTGGAATAACAGATTTTGTGTGTCTTCTATAATAGACAGTATGAAGAGATGCTGAACGTGCCCAGCGGCTGTAACCAGATGGCCTCAACTAGTAGAGATGACTTGATCGTGACATCGAGGTCTAAAAGTATGTATTATGGTGGGTGCAGCAACAGTGCAAGAATGATAACAATTTTTGTAGCCTGAATATATATTGTGTTTGCGAAATGCGTCGATTACCGTAGATAAGACGAGGTATATAGCCTGAGGGAACAAAGTAGCTTTGCGTATATTGAACGACGCGCGTTGAACTGATAACACAATCGCCAGTAACGGCTGGCGTGCGATTTCCAAATAAGGAATTATAAAGGTCAGTAATCATTAATCAGGGTCGTAACTCAATCGTAACTTGCTCGGATCCCAGGTTTCGAATGCGAACTTTTAACCCTACATACAAGCACATTTTTCGTTATGTAAGGACGGAATGTTTGCAATCCCGTGGTGCCGGTGATCCCCTACATGCCATGTGTGCTGCACCTGAGGCCTGATGAGTCCTCTGATCTGAGTCTCTACTCCTTTTGCAATCGCACTCAATGTCTTCTGAGCTCCACATGTGATCGCTCATTTCTCTCCTAACTATACTCCTGTTCTTTAAACACCTTGCAAAAAATTGATCATGACAATTCAATTGAGGGTGTCCGCCAAGCCGAAACTTTACAAGGGGTTAAATTTTAAATGTTAACGTTTGAACTCCCAGAAAGAGGTGCTTTGAACTTTCCCGAAGGGCCACCAAAGGTTCCTATTCGGGGAGTAACAACGTGAATCGGGCGAGCGGAGTTTTAAAAATGCCATGCATGGCTTCGGTGTGCTCTTTTCACGGTGTTGTCACGGTGGGTATCCAAAATGCTACTCATAGGGAAAACTGTGCGTGATTTACAGACCAGCTGTATTGGAAGGGAAGGTGATGTGAGGCAAGCTCCGGTACGAGTGATTTGAACCTGGACAAATCTATGAAGGGCAGTGATGCGGACTCGCACATTTCATACCAATCCGTTTTGCCCATAGTACTCCAGAGCATAAGGACCTACTTATGCGACGACATTCGACGGATGTCAAAGGCTGACGTTAGAGAAAGTCGTGCTTGACCTACGCATAGATTCATTCGCACACGGATAGCTATACACTGTACTGTCAAGAATGCGATATCGGTGGGACATTCGAATGCTATTTGTAAGAGGAAGAGGAAAAGACAATGGCAAACGTAGTGTACTTATTGTGATTCACGGCAGAAGGTGAACGGAGCGCTTGTAGGAGTGTAGGATAGACGTTAAGTCAAAGTTTTGGTGTGTGATCAACACGTTCTGGCGTGGACTTTACCTGCGCATTCTGTTAGTAAAAACTATAAAAAATACTTAGATTCATCATCTCCTTCTCCTTCTTAACATAGCCACACTTTCGGTAGAAAGCTGTGGGACATTAAGCGAAAGTCTATGGTGGGATGGAACTCGCGAATGTTGGTGTCATTACAGTTCAGGATGATTTTATAACAGCCGCCGCTCTCACTAATATGCGTGGGGGCCTGGATGATACGGAGACCAAGCTTCTTTCCCTGCTGGCTTCGGTCGACGGCGATATCCTCAATGTGGCCGACTCTCCCAAGACCGCGGAGGAACTTGCGCTCAATGAAGACGGTGCCTACTCCGACAATCTTATCGCTCGCCTTGTCGAGGATGATGACGGAGAAATATGCGTTCGGGGTTGCGCGCATGGCGTGGAACTGGCTGACCCACGCTAATACCTCGCAGAGGTCGTTGACGATGGATAGAACGGAAAGGACATCGAGATGTCTGCGTTTGTAGTCTGTTGATACAAGCGGACGCATCTGTGTCCTCTAATGCGAAATCAATGGGAGAGAGCCGATGATCGACTTACTTGGAGACTCCTGAGGGAAGCTGTGCTGAAACTTCCGGTGAAATGAGCTCTTGAAGGAACATAAGGTCCAGGGATGCGAGATCTGCGTGTGTCATGGGCATGGTGTCGATCATCCCCGATACCCACTTTAGTGGGAGCCTGTTTTGTCGGTCGGAGCTGGGACAAGCAAGAAGGTCGCGCGTAACTTATGTAATGGGGTGTTCCGGCAAAATGTGCCTGATGTCACAGTGATGCCCTTATCAGAAGAGAGAAGAGCCGAGGCGAGACGCCGAGCGACAGCCACAACGACTATCAAAATAGACGACGTTAGAATACAGAAATACAGGAACGTAGGTTATACCTATCAAAATAGACGAGCACGAAACTGGGAAGGAGAGAAAGCCGAAATGAAAAAGATGTAAGTACTGGTACTACGAAAAAGGAAATGTGATCGAAAGTCAGCAAACAGCATTCATGACAGCCCTTCAACTCCCCAGACGAGTACTCCTTTGCTCGATGACGATCTAGGAATAAAATTTATCACATGGCCGCAACATGCGGACGCTGCCCGCATTGAGTAGAGTATTGCTATGAATGGATCCCAACTACCATCAAATTGAACTTCGCCCACCCGCCCGACTGCAGCTGGCCCTAACAATCGCATCTTATAATGACTTCTCAACAAAACCATCACCGATATGTCGGAAAAAAGTTACATGCCATTGTAATGCCGCCGGCTTACGACTTGGGTCATGTGCATTAAAAGGTACATTACAAGCGCCTTTCAAGGGCGGCTGAGGTCATCACAAGCGTGAGATTGTCTTATGAAATGATATCGATAAACAATAATGTTCATCGATTGTACAGTATCGCATCGTCGCTATCAGCATGGGTCCCTCTCGCACTCATTGAAGCCAATACAACTTCTCAGAAGAAACTCTGACAGGGCAGCTTTCATGCCCGCATTGTAGCAAGAAGTTCAAGACCCAAGGCTTCAAGAAGCATGAAGCAAGCTGCAAGAAGCAGAAGGACACCAAGGCGGAACGAGCAGAGTTTGCCCTTCAATATGCACGAGATCAGAGGAGAGGTGAGTCCTCTGCTACCCATTCTTGATGGTTTCCTTTGACAATATTGAGGTATGCAGCTCGGCAGCAGGCTTACACTGACATGGGCATGATAACGCCCAGCACTGGCCCATCGCGATCAGTCGCTGGGATTCAGAACGCGCCCCCTGCGATCAAAGATCATGGTCCTCTAGGTATGTCTCGCATATTCTTTGCGTGTCCCTACAATGCCAACTGACACTAGCTGACTCTGTGTTGCCAGCAGATAACCCAAACGCTGGTGATTTTGAAGCTTACGATGGCAACTTCGAAGGTGCTGGTAGCCTAGGTAAGCGTGCACCATATTCACCTGTATCGCTTACTGATTCTTTTGCATAGCCAACAGCCAGCGAGGTTCTGTTGAACCGCAACCTGCAATACCTCCTCCACAACCCATTGAATTCAAAATGGTCTATCATCCTTCTGCTCGTCGTGAACCGCTCCTTCAAACATTTGAGGAGTTTGGCGTCAATACGCGCCCTGAGGAAGAGCTTCCCGTAGATGAAGAGCCCTGGCGTCCTTCTGTCCCGTGGTGACTTCGAGTTTGCGGAGATCGCACTCAATGCCGCCCTCAACAAGTCACACATTGACGGGCTCCTTGCGCTTATTGGCCGCATATCGAGAGGGGAGAGCCGAGTCACTTTTAAAAATGACATTGAGCTGCGCAAAGCTTGGGAACACGCAACGGCTCAGGTGACGCCAGTATGTCATTAATTAATCTCACATTTTGTATGATATATGTTGTGAATTAGTTTGTAAAACACGACATCACCGTTCCTTATAAGAAAGAACAACGAGTATATGAGACCCATGCGCTGCCTCTGTGGGACTGGGCCCTTGATTTGCTAGCTAATCCGCTGCTTGCTCCGCATTTTGTCTGGGACGCACAACAAGTTTTCAAGCATAACGGCAGGGAGTTTGAACGCTTTTACAACGAGCCGTGGACGGGTGATCGATGGTGGGACATACAGGCATGTAATATCTATTTAATGTTACTATCCACTCTCACTCAGCATCAACAAACCAGAGTCGCCTTCCAAATGACATTAAGGCTGCTCCGTTCTGCTTCATCCTGTACGCGGACAAGACAAGACTGTCGTCCCATGGTACAGTAAAGGGATATCCTGTCATGGTCCGTTGCGCGAATTTGCCAGTTGGCATACGAAACGGAGAGGGTATTGGTGGTGGCCGTGTTGTCGGGTGGTTGCCAATCGTACGTCAACATTCTGATTGAATCTTCTGACGTGACTCATTATAGTTGCAGGTATCTGAAGATGCAGACGAAAAAGGCAAGCCAGGGTTCGTAAACCTCAAGCGTGTCGTATGGCACGAGGCATTCTTAAAGCTGTTGGAACTGGTCGCGCAATACTCAAAGTCTGGCTATTCACATACTTGCTATGACAAGATCGCACGCTGGCTGTTTCCCATTATTCTGATACTATCTGCTGATTATGAAGAACAGTAAGTTCTGTATTCTTACACACAGTGTCCGCAATCTGATATCAGACTGTTTCTAGATGCATGATGTCTCTCATTCGCGGCCACCATAGCAAATGTCCCTGTCCGGTATGTCTTGTACCACTCGAGGAACTTAGTGAGCTATCAAAGACGTTTGCATTTAGATCAGTGGAAGAAGCAATAGCCGCACTCAATGTTTACAAGGTCAGCAAAGCTCGAGGCGAGGAACTTCTCAAGGCATTAGGATTGCGCGCTGTCACGGTAAGTCAGCAGTGATATTCACTCTCTCGTTTCGCCTCCGCTTGCTTGTAAATTACAGGTTCAAGCAGAGTAGCTTCCAGACTGCCGCTCTTGCTGTTTTAAAGCAGAGGGATGCTCGCGCACTGGACCTCAATCCTTTTAGACTGCCGCTCTCGCTGTTTTAAAGCAGAGGGATGCTCGCGCACTGGACCTCCGGCAAGATTCCCCATAGTTCTGTGTTTTAGTTATCTGATAATTCTCCTCTTCCTGCCCATCTCCTTCATATCTCGTTATCCCATACAATTCTGATCTTTGCTAATACATCAACAGAATGTTTTCTGGCTCATTTCCCACTCTGATCCTCATCAAGCCATCAGTTTTGACCGCCTTCATGCTCTCCATCTTGGCATGTGGAGGCACCTACTTGAGGAGTTGAAGAAAATCCTCAAAGCACTTGGACGTGATGAAGAGTCAAAGGTTGAGAAACAGTAAGTCATTCACATCGCGATTCTCATCAACTCATGACCTTCGGTAGGGTTGCTAGTTTCCCTCGATGGCGCAATCTTAATCATTTCAGCACCGTCATCCACATTACCTTCAGTGATGGTAACAAGATGCAAGATCTATCCAAGGTATGTATCATGAGGCTTTTGGCTTTCTAATACTGATTGCTGCGCAGCAAGTCTTTTATTCTGCGGTAAACGTCTTCAACCAGAGGACGAGCCCAGAAGGGTACAAACTTCTCCGCGTTATTAGCAGCTATCTGCAATTGGACAGCTATATTGGTCTCGACGTGCATACATCAAGCACGCTGGCAGCAATTGATGCTGAACTACTTGTTTTTGATAGCGCACTCAAGGTAAATGTTTTGTTCATTCACTTTTTAAATAGATTGTTGATCACACATTCTAGGACTACATCGAATGCGCTCTCAATTCTCCCATCGAGGGTCTTAAGCTTGACTGGGACTTTCCAAAGGCGCATCTCTGGAAGCACGCAACTAGGGACATCCGAATGAAGGGTGTAGTACGCAACTACAGCACCCGTCCGAATGAGAAGCTTCATGGCCCCCTCAAAGAGGCCTACGAGCGCCAGTCGAATGGAAAGGATGTCGCTGACCAGGTATGTTTCTAACATCATAGTATCTGATGTTCGCTCATGTAAAGACCTCGTTAGATACTCCGTGTTGACAAGCGCAAATTTGCAGTCAAAATGTTGAGAGCGCACGTGGATGTACTTGACGACCGGCGCACATTGGCAGAAGAGGGCAATGATGACGATGAAGTCCCGAATCCCGTTGCTTTCGAGGGGCACATCAAACTTGGTTCGACACAACAGCCCATAGCCATCCAAGACATCGAGAACCACAGCGGCCAATTGGATCGGGCATTTCAAGGCTTTCGTAAGAAGTTTTCTGACTTTATCAACAACTCATTACCGACGTACGGATATCGACTGGAGAGATGGGTTACCATACCCACAAACTTCTTGGTGAGTTGATCTTGTTTTGTAAATGTCTTGTACTGATTTATGTATTTCTGAACTAGATTCGCGAACATCGATATCTCAAAGTTCACTACGAGTCTTCCATCGACTGGAAGCAAACTACTGACTACCTCCGATGCACTCCAAGCTTCCATGGGCACCCGCGCTATGACTGTGCACTTATAAAACTCACTCAGGAAGTATCGGTCTTTGTTCGCCTTGTTTTTATATTCAGTTGTCAGCTTCTGGATGTTGGTTCCTTCGAGTTTGCACTGGTTCAGCCATTCACTGCTGGCATTGGTGCTTCTCGCAGGTTGGACCGTGATCTACGACTTACTCGTGTCAAAGCCGTCCCAAGGGCAAGTTCAATCTTCATTCCAGTCCAGTCTTTCATTCGTGGCGCTGTTTGTTTCCCTGATCCTGATCACCGAGATGAATTCCTCGTGGTCGACCACATCGATAGTGACATGTTTGTGCGCATGAAGTCACGTCCAGAACGCCAGTGATGAGCTCCAATGTCTCGTCCATTTCACTTCCACCTCTAGCACCCTGAATCAGAACTACAATGTCCAGATATGTACGTGGGTCTCTCTTTTCTTAACATCACCTCGTCTGACTGCACTCTGATTCAGCTCCACTCTCCCATATCTCCAACGACACAGCCATCTCCTCTTCCCGCACCATGACGTCAGGCAGCGTTCTACAAACAGCGCTCTGTTATCTGGAAGCTATCCGCACCAAGGTCCCAGAGTCGGTCTCACGGGAGAAGGGTTGCCCTGGGTCCACTTGCGAAAGGGAATCAGCTGAACGTATTGTCCAGGGTGAGGTCAGCACATTTTGCGCTGGCCTTGATGGATCTACCTCTTCTTCGCAAATGTCGGCAGGCAATCAATGGCTTGCTGGACACTATTCGCGTCAACCCTCTTACACTTGAGGCCGAATCCACATTCGCAGAGCCGGTATTTGACGCAGAAAAAGTGTCTCTGCACCAATACTCAGCTCCGCTCTCCCATATCTCCAATGACACAGCCATCTCCTCTGCCCACACCATGCACTGCTCAGCTCCGCTCTCCCACATCTACGAGTTGATGCAGGGTCTGGAGCTCGCCAAAACACTCCTTTGTCGAGAAAATCTTAAGCGCGACTACACACAGCAAACGCTACAGGTTTGGGACAAGCACTTTGAGTTTGCCGAGCTCAAGCGCAAATTTCCCTCGTTGGGTACTAACTGCTACTGCGAACGCAAGCATGGGCTTAGGCACAGGCAGGGGCGAAATCATCGAAATCATTGGCAAAGTTCGACGTGCCGTTCCTCGCTAACCGACCCTCCAAACACCTCCAACACCCCTCCCCCCCTGAAACGCCTTCTCAGAGGACGAAGAGCTTTCATTCGACAAAGAAAGAGTAGCAAAGAAGCCCAAAAGGAACGTGACCACGGGTATGAGGACGTGGTGGAGGTAGGACTACATGCAGTACATTCTTCAAGCGCTTACCTGTTTGTTTTAGAATGCTTATCAACACCCAACATTTCCTTTCCACGACGTCACCAGTCTATGTACCGATATTCATGCAGGCGCATGTCAAAGCGATGCAACCGCCATCTGCCATTCCGCAAATGCGCATCTCATCAAACGGTGCCATGCGTCCTCCGGTTGTTGGGAATATTGCATCCCCGAGTTCGCCTACTGTAGTGCAGCAGCAGCCCTCACCCCCTTGCGCCGCTTCCACGAACGGAGTCAATGGAAACCATGCTGGCACTCCTACGTCAGATGGCGATTCAGTCAGGCTGATCGCTGCACCAAACGGCATTGCTGCCAATAATACTGCAACACTTAATGGCACAGCACATCAATCCACAGACGTGCAGATGTCTCCCCTGCTGATCCTTCCCAGTCCAATCAGGCCGGCTCACCAGCACATCCCAAGGCCGAATCCCAGCATGTTCCGGTATCTGTCCCACTGTAAGTCCAAATTGTCGTGTTTTTCTATCTTAACTACACTAATAATACATGTCATAATAGCCATGGTATGGACACTGCCCTCATGGTAGACTGACTCCTAGTTGGAGCGATATCAGGGTGAGTCATTAGTCATTTGATAGTAATCGGTACTTAAGTCAAATGACCTGCAGCTTTTATTACATGTCGACTTTGCCAAGGCTGAACTAAACATGCCGCATGTCAACAGCAAGGACGGCAAGACGCTGCGGAGCAACTGGCCCTGTGCAGGGTCACGTCTTTATAACATGGAACCAGGCAAGTGAAATTGTTGTGCCTCATCTCCACTGTTCAGACTTAACTTTCTTGTGTCTTAGTTTCATTGTCATGCCCCAGGCTGGAGATTCCTCAGACGACTTCGCAGCAGAACTCGACGCTATTGAGGATTGTCATATACCATATATCCGGTTACAGATCCGATGATCTGGATCTCAGATCCGATCCAGATCCGATGAACATATCCGTCGTCCGGTCCACAGATCCGCTTTGATTCTTATTTCATTTCCTGTTCATATAACTCTAACTATCGTTCATCCCCTTTCGGTATTCCTGTACACCGGTATACCGGTTATCCTTTACTTCCGCTTTGCTTACTGATCCGCTACACTTACGAATCCGCTTTTACTTGTACTTCATTCCCGGTTCATGATTCGTGATCCATCCAACTTACCAATACGCTCCACTTAGACTTTGCTTATACTTTCGTACATAGCCTCGCACCTTTGCTTATTGATCATTCCATTAGCTATCCGTAGTATATAAACCTTTGTATATGCGCTGTAGTAGATCAGTTCGAATATCATCTTAGATTGCACTCATTCCGTCTGGACTCTGAGTCCCTCCGTTATCCATCCGGACTTGAGTACGCTACTCTTGTCTACTCCGAGACTTAGGATAGATTCCTATAGTCTACATATCCGCCTCTGTCTTCGGACAGTCCTCACCCGTTAGTTTCTAGTCCGGATCCAATCCGGATTGGCCGTTACTCTATATACGCGATACGTTAGCTCTCTGAAATAAGGGGCAAGACTCGGGAAAGGGGCACAGCGCACGAGCTGAGGCCGAAGCCCTTCGGATCCGATACTACTTGAGTACGGTCTTAACAGTATATTCGAACTCATACCTTTCCGAGTTACTTAACATCTATCATGCCTCCTACCAAGACACAAACAACTCTGCACGCGGTCGGACTAACCTCCCTCCGTCGTGATCCGACACCTATAGTCAACACCTTCACCAGTTTCTCTCAGCGCCGTGTTAGCGCCCACGGAACCGCTCAAACCATATCCGAACTCCTTAATCGTCGACACCCGGAAACCCCAACACGCACTCCTGCCGTAGGACCTCCGGACGATGATGATCCCGATGATGGTGATGATGATTTCCCTGGTAATCCACCCGATGATAACGGTGGTGATCCGGATGATGATCCGGATGTTGAGGATGATGAAAATGACGGTCTAAACCCACAAGACCGCGTTATGCTTCGACTCTCAGAAGCCATCGATAACCTTGCTCGCAATAATCGTCGCGCGCCCGCATCCGAAGATTCTAGAGTCAAAGTCCGAGAACCGGATACCTTCGACGGATCCGAACCACGGAAGCTCCGTGCGTTCTTTGTCCAGTGTGAGCTTAACTTCCAGAGCAAGCCTAAGGCTTTCCGTACCGGAAGGGCTAAAGTCAACTTCGCCCAATCCTACCTTAAGGGTATGGCCCTTGAATGGTTTGAACCGGATCTCCTGTCCGATGATTCGGACGATCATCTGGATTGGATGGATGACTATTCCGCGTTCATGCTTGAACTCCAAGCCAACTTCGGGCCTCATGACCCATCCGGTGATGCAGAAATGCAGCTCGAACAGCTCCACATGCGCGATGGACAGCGCATCAACAAGTACGTTGTGGAATTCCAGCGTCTTGCTTCACAGGTTCGTGGCTGGGGCGACGGAGCCTTACGACGCCAATTCTACAACGGACTCCCGGCCCGTATCAAGGATGAAATCAGTCGCATGGGTAAACCCTCTACTCTTTCCGAATACAAAGTCCTCGCTCAGACTATCGACGCCCGATACTGGGAACGGAAGGGAGAGATCTCTCGAGAAGCTAAACCCACTTCATCCACTACCCCTAAGCAATCTGCTTCTGACCGGACGAACTCCAATACGTCCGGATCCGGAAATCACAAATCCGGAAACTCCAATGATCAGAAGTCTACAAAGCCATCCGCGTCCTCGAACTCGTCCGCTCCTAAGGTTCCGGATCTTACTTCCAAGCTGGGTAAGGACGGAAAGTTAACGTCCGAAGAGCGGCAGAGAAGGATGGACAAGAAACTCTGCTTATTCTGTGGTGGACCCGGTCATACTGCTCAGGAATGCACCAAGTCTACTTCGCGTGCTGCCAAAGGCCGCGCTGCAGTAGTCGCTCCGGAAGTCAAACCGGATGTCTCTACTGAGACAAAAAAATAGTCCGCGACTCTCCTAGCTCCGTGCAGGAAGAGGGTCGCGTTGACTCTGCCTGCACAAAGGAGTTAAGACTCAACGCTGTCGCGCTCTCGGATCCGACTTCCCTCTGTCCATATGTTTCACTTCCGTTACTTCCATCCGTATCCGAATTTCCAGCTCTTGTAGATTGTGGTTCTTCTCATTGTTTCATAGATACTGCGTTCATCCGAAAACACAAAATCCCTACATATCCGATACCTACGATTCCGCTCCGCTTGTTTGATGGTACTTGTAATAATACTATTTCCGAAGCTATAGATTTGTCCGTCCGCTTTCCGTCCGGTGTAGTCACCTCTGATACGTTCTACGTTACCCCTTTGGATTCATCTTGTTTTATCGTTCTTGGATATAGCTGGCTCACCCGACACAATCCGTTGATTGACTGGGTTTTGGGCAGCATCGAATTCCGGACGACATCTCATGGAATGCCATCGACCCCTCCGACGTCACTTCCGTCCTCGGATATCCCTCCTCCGACGGAAACCATACCTCCTCCGACTACATCCGTACCCTCCGCTGATAACACTGTTCCTAATATATCCCTAATCAATGCAGTTGCCTTTTGCCGGGCCTGCAAGTTAGAAGGATCGGTCCAGTTCAGTATATACCTTCGACCATCCGGTGTCGATCTCCGATCCGCTTCTCTATTGTCCGATCCTCCGGATCTATCCCAAATTCCTTCGGACTATCACGAGTTTGCGGATGTCTTCGACAAGGGAAAGGCTGGTCAGCTTCCTCCACATCGTCCTTATGATCTGAACATAGATCTGGAAGAAGGAACTAGTCCTCCCCTCGGAACTATCTATTCTCTATCCCCGGTCGAGCTTGCAGCCCTCCGGAAGTTTCTTGATGAAAATATTGCCTCTGGACTCCTCCGCTCCTCATCCTCTCCTCACGGAGCTCCGGTCCTATTTGTCAAGAAAAAGGACGGATCCCTCCGCCTTTGTGTGGATTTCCGTGGACTCAACCAGATCACTAAGAAAGACCGATATCCATTACCCCTCATTGCCGACCTATTAGACTCTCCGAGCCGTGCTAAAGTTTATACCAAAATCGACCTCCGATCCGCTTATCATCTCGTCCGGATAGCGGAAGGGGACGAATGGAAGACTGCCTTCCGAACGCGCTATGGCTCCTATGAATGGTTGGTGATGCCGGAAGGTCTCACTAATGCTCCAGCAGCATTCCAGCGCTTTGTCAATAGCGTGTTTGCTGATATGCTGGATGTATGCGTTATCGTATATCTGGACGACATCCTCATCTATTCCCATGACCTTGCGTCCCACAAGCAACACATCCGAGAAGTACTCCGTCGACTCCGTAAACATCGTCTCTATGCCAAACCCGAAAAATGCGAATTCCATTCCACTTCCGTTGAATATCTCGGATATCTCCTATCTCCGGACGGCTTAACTATGTCGTCCGATAAGATCCAAGCTATTACTGACTGGCCGGAACCTCGGAAAGTCAAGGATATCCAATCCTTCCTCGGATTCGCAAATTTCTATAGACGGTTTATATTCAACTACTCGGATATCGTGGTTCCGTTAACACGGCTTACACGCAAGGATGCTCCGTGGAACTTTTCCGATGAATGTCGGAAATCCTTCGAGGAACTCAAGAAAGCCTTCACTACGGCTCCGGTGCTTACGCACTGGATGCCGGATGTTCCTATAGTTGTGGAAAACCGATGCCTCTGACTACGCTATAGCTGGAATACTATCCATAGTATGTCCGGACTCAGAGCTTCGTCCGGTAGCGTTCTACTCTCGAACGCTAACCGCTCCGGAACTTAACTATGACACCCACGATAAGGAACTTCTAGCTATATATGAAGCTTTCCGGACCTGGCGACATTATCTAGAAGGCTCGGCCGAGCCTGTAGATGTTGTCACGGACCACAAAAACCTTGAGTACTTTGCCACTACCAAACTCCTCTCTCGCCGTCAGGCCCGCTGGTCGGAATTCCTCCATCAGTTCAATCTTGTCATCCGCTTCCGTCCCGGAAAACTCGGAGTTAAACCGGATTCCCTTACTAGACGCTGGGACGTCTATCCCAAAGAGGGGGATAAGGACTACGCTCGAGTTAACCCTCATAACTTCCGTCCGGTATTCACGTCCGAACAGTTAGCTTCGTCCCTACGAGCCTCAACCTTAGCAACTCCGGTTCTAGAGCAGCTGTTCTAATGGATATTGATGACCTTCGGAAAGACATCCTGACCGCACTTCCTAATGACCCTATTGCAACCAACCATCTTCCAGTACCTTCAGATCCGAGATGGACAGTGGACGATAGGGGTTTCCTCCGTTGCGACAACCGTATATATGTCCCAGAATCCGATAACCTTCGACTTCGCGTCCTCCGTAATACTCATGATCACCCCTTATCCGGACATTTTGGTCAAAACCGAACCCTAGACCTCATCCGACGCGAGTATACATGGCCGGGTATACGCACCTATGTTAAGGACTACGTCCGGTCCTGCACTACCTGCGCCCGAGCCAAGGTTCCGAGACATAAACCCTACGGATTGCTCAAACAACTACCCATACCGGAAAAGCCTTGGAATTCCATATCCATGGATTTCATAGAGCAACTTCCGGACTCATCAGGCTTTACAGCCATCCTCGTTATCATAGATCGTTTATCCAAACAAGCAATATTTGTTCCGACTCACGATACCATTACCTCTCCGGATCTCGCTCGTCTATTCCTACTTCATGTGTTTTCCAAGCACGGAGTTCCGTCCCATGTCACCTCGGATCGCGGTACAGAGTTTGTATCCCACTTCTTCCGATCCTTAGGAAAAGCATTGGATATGGTCCTCCACTTCACATCCGGATATCATCCGGAAGGGGATGGACAAACCGAGCGTGCCAACCAAACCCTGGAACAATACCTTTGGATATATTGCAATTATCAACAGGACAACTGGTCGGAACTACTTCCCTTAGCAGAATTTGCCTACAATAACGCTCCAAGTGCTACTACCGGAGTATCGCCTTTCTTTGCTAATAAGGGTTATCATCCAAACATATCCGTCCATCCGGAACGCGATCTATCCTCCATCCGCGCTCGCGACTATGCTTTAGACCTCGACGACCTTCACCAATTCCTTAGAGAAGAAATGGCTCACGCCCAAGAAAGATATCAAGGACCTGCGGACGCTAAACGGAAACCTGCTCCGGATATCAATATCGGAGACCAAGTCTTTGTCAAGGCTAAGTACTTCCGGTCCACTCGTCCGTCTAAGAAACTCTCGGAAAAGAATCTAGGTCCGTTTGAAGTCATATCCCGTCCGGGTACCCATTCCTTTACCATCCGACTTCCCGAATCCATGAAATCCGTCCACCCCGTCTTCCATGTCTCACAGCTAGAACCATCCGTTCCGAACACAATTCCCAATCGGATCCAGCCTCCTCCACCTCCGGTCGAAGTCGACGGAGAACCAGAATATGAGATATCCGAAATCCTAGACTCTAAGCTGGACCGTCGTAGAAGACAATGCCAACTCTTATACCTCGTCCGATGGTCCGGATACGAAGGAACAGACGAAGAGACTTCATGGCTACTAGCCACGGAACTCGGAAACGCGTCCGATCTAGTCTCGGATTTCCACAACTGCATATCCAGACAAACCCGGTCCTATTGCTATACAATGAATATACAAAGCGGATATACAAGTACATTAGTAGCAGAGAAGGCAGATCCGAAAATCCTCAGCCATCCATCTCCATGTCCCCACCCGATCCGGAGTCGGACTCTGCTGGCGCTTCTTACCCTTGCCTCTTGGAGATGGGTTCTCAGCAGCGCGCTGCCTCTTCTTAGACGTGGAATCCGTAACGGTTCCAGGTCGTCCGGGACAAGGAGCCTTGTCCTTCCGGCACGCGTTACAAGCCTTGATCTATCCGGATGTTAAGAGTCACGGATCCGAAGATTCAAGGATGACTTACCAAGGAATTGCTATCCGCATCGGACCACAGACAGGCCCGACCCTTCTTAGCGCAGCGGGTACAAGCCCCATCCTTATCCGCTGAGATGGCGCGAGACTACGGATCCGATAAGGGACGGATCCGATAGAACAAGTCATAACTCACCATTTCCGCCACTATAGCCCTGCGCCTAGCCTCCTCCGCTTCCCTTCGGGCCTCAGCCCGTTCAATCTTCTTAATCCCTGCCAAGCGCTTCCGTTCCGCCTCTTCCGCTTGTTGCTTCAGCTTTTCAGCCTCTTCCTCCTTCTGAACCTCGGCCTCAGCAGCAGCCAGCGCGGCCTGGATATCCGCCAGAGTCTGCTTAGCGGTCTTCTTAGAGCCGGATCCGTTATCAGTCATGGTTGAGATAAGCTAGTGGTAGTGAAAAAGTAGGGAAAGGAAGGAACACCCTGCGACGCTTTGGCATCCGTATATCTGTCAGAATCCGAACTCAGCAACTTCTCCCATCAGCTTCTCCATTGTCTCGCACTCATACCATCCGTTCCGGATCGCTGATTCTTGTGCCTCTAGGGATCGGCCCTAAGGGGGGGATACTGTCATATACCATATATCCGGTTACAGATCCGATGATCTGGATCTCAGATCCGATCCAGATCCGATGAACATATCCGTCGTCCGGTCCACAGATCCGCTTTGATTCTTATTTCATTTCCTGTTCATATAACTCTAACTATCGTTCATCCCCTTTCGGTATTCCTGTACACCGGTATACCGGTTATCCTTTACTTCCGCTTTGCTTACTGATCCGCTACACTTACGAATCCGCTTTTACTTGTACTTCATTCCCGGTTCATGATTCGTGATCCATCCAACTTACCAATACGCTCCACTTAGACTTTGCTTATACTTTCGTACATAGCCTCGCACCTTTGCTTATTGATCATTCCATTAGCTATCCGTAGTATATAAACCTTTGTATATGCGCTGTAGTAGATCAGTTCGAATATCATCTTAGATTGCACTCATTCCGTCTGGACTCTGAGTCCCTCCGTTATCCATCCGGACTTGAGTACGCTACTCTTGTCTACTCCGAGACTTAGGATAGATTCCTATAGTCTACATATCCGCCTCTGTCTTCGGACAGTCCTCACCCGTTAGTTTCTAGTCCGGATCCAATCCGGATTGGCCGTTACTCTATATACGCGATACGTTAGCTCTCTGAAATAAGGGGCAAGACTCGGGAAAGGGGCACAGCGCACGAGCTGAGGCCGAAGCCCTTCGGATCCGATACTACTTGAGTACGGTCTTAACAAGGATACTGAGTCCGAATCTGGAAATGATGAGCAAGACAATGAGTTTGATGCACGGAGCAAACTCGACACCCTGAGGACAGTCTTGACAATTCCTCAGCCTGACGCGCCCATGCACGAAGTCCGCAAGGTGAGTTTACTCATGCTGCCACTCTCTTGGTTCGGTTGATGTAGCAGTTGAATCTCTAGGCACTAGAACTGGCGCAACAAGCTTATACTGCGGTTCGGTCTGAGTTGCGCGCTCTCAAGAAAGACCATGCGATGCTTCAGGCTGCTATCCCTGCACACAGCCGAAACCGAGTCCTTAAGAAGACATCAACCATCGACAATGACATTACCCGTGCGGGCAAGATGTACGCCATGCTCAACTACTTTTGGGTCATGAGCGGGCTCTTTCCGACAAAACCCCAGCCAGACGTTGATCCACGCAGCGATACGCGTTGGTCTTCGCCTGAAGCGAAGCTCAATGGTGCAATGGCCGAGCTATATCAGTGCATTCCCAAGGCTTTGCATAAACCGATGGAGACCTACCCACAGTTTGGATCAGTGGTATGTCCGATTCTCCCTCTGTCTGCGCATCAACCCTTACGCATGAGATACTCTAGTTTCGCGCTGCGGTTAGTTCCGAGAGGTCAAACATACTGCATAGTCTCAAGGACTGCGCTGGTCTTATCTTCTCTACTTTAAAACTCGACCCGACTGTCTTCACTGACGAGCCTGCCAAAAAGAAGGAGAATGCACAACTTCTCACTCTTTTAAAGAAGGATGTCGGTGCAGAAAAGTATACACGTCTAGCCCCCGTTCTGTTCATGGATCCTTCTGCTCTCGTTCCAGACGACTTCCTCAAAACACCAGTCATGGCCAAGGTGCGCGACGTTTTCAGCTGCTGTCGAGCAGTACATTAATACTAACTCCATCCCTCAGATCATCCGAGTCGAAATCTTCGGGAAGGCTTCACTGTCTGGGAAGACCAAAGGACATCCGAAGGCCAGGGGTCAGCGTTGGTCTATGCAGTGTGTCACGGAAGGTCTGATTGCAGGTGCTGCTATTGTGGTGAGTGCATTAGTATAATCTTCGAACTTTTGCATGCATGCTGATCTCGTCTCGTTCTCAGGCGCGTTTTTTGTTAACGCATGATCAAGAGCTCACCGCAACCGGACCAGCCACGAAAATTGACTATGCACAAGACTTTGATTTTTACTTGGAGCGACTATTCAAGCGCAGCCCATGGGCTACGAGTGTGATCAACTATTACAACCAGGAGGTTTTCGGCACGAGCTCAGTCCTAGCTACTAGTGGTATTGCTACTCTACCCTCTGCTTCCCAACCTCACACCTGGGAAGACGACTTCTTACAGCAGTTAGAAGATCCTGCCTCCGCACCACAACTTCCGTCATCGACATCTTCACACATTACTTATGCTCTGACATCTATGTCTATCAGCAATCCAGGAGGGCCTGCCACCACCACGCAACTCCAACTCGAAGTTGACATTGGTCAGCTGTCGCTCGATGCCGCTAGAACTGACTTGCCACCATCCGCATCTTCTGGCAAGGGTGGTAGGGTGTCTGCAGCTCAACGTCGAGCTATTGCTCAGGCTGCTCAGACTCCCGTGGACTCAGACGTGGTCCCTGTCATTCCTTTGGCTCCTCCTCCAGTAGTCAAGCGTGTTACACGCAATGGTGGTGCCAAAATGACAGCGAGGAAGGCGTCAGGGAGAAAGTAGTTACTTAAATTTGTTGATCTTGTCACCCTCTGATTTGTTTACCTACACAACGGAGTTTTTGCACCATGCAAGTTGATTTACCTGACTACCATATTGCACGCTGATGCGTCTCACAGCTATTAATTCTCGGATGCCCCGCCCAACAGCACATTGCGCACCTCTTGATTCAGCCGCATTCTAAGTCATCCCAATTAGGGTAGTATAATCACAAGGCCAAACAAGTTGAGCTTTTTTCTTATCAGCGCTTCCATTAAGACTTCTTTCATTTCAACCATTTCCTCCTTTGAACAGACGTCGTCATCAGCTCCGAAAATTCCTTCGTCGACTACTGTAACATGCATCCGCTCGCACTGCATCAATTAATGCCACCCTTCAACATCATGGTAAGTTTTACTACTATTCTTATTATGCTGGATACCAACATAATTCTATCTTCCTTAGGACCGTCTTCCCAATAATACTCCCATTCACCTCACACATCCGCTCACACTCAGCTTCACCACTCTCGCACTGGTCCAGGATACCAACATAATTCTACCTTCCTTAGGACCGTCTTCCTACTCCCATTCACCTCACACATCCGCTCGCACTCAGCTTCACCACTCTGCTGGATACCATTGGCAACATAATTCTATCTTCCTTACCACTCGCACTCAGCTTCACTAATAATCTTGCACTGGATAGTACCAACATCGTTCTATTACCTTCCTTACCGCTGAATACTCTTTCCGCTCGCACTTGTTTTTTTTTTTTGTGATTATTATTACTATTACCATTATTAATATTAATATTAATTGGGAATTCCAGCGAGAGCATCGAAATACAAGCGACGAGTCTTGAAATTGTCTGAATTTGCCTTGCTACCCTTTACAATGCTTACACTATCATTTCATGGCCTTAAAATGTAAGGCTCATCCCGCATTACCCAGGATCATTACAATGCCTTAACATAATTTGGACAGGCATTATAAGTGCCTTGAAATTTTATCGTACACCATTAACATGCATTGTAAGTGTGCCGTGTGAAAAGGTCCCTTAAAATGTCTTAAATTGAATTCGAAGGCACGCGGGAAATTTCCGACATACCACCCATCAAAGGTAACCGAATTTCTACGTATACTTATACGTGACCCACACCACGAAGGGTTCATTAAAATATCAATGCAATAAAACAAAATGATTCTACATACAGTACACTACATGTCATGATCGTGACAATGCCTTCCGTGCCTCCTCACTCGCCTTCCGAGCACCTGCAAGCGACGGCCGAGTGCTATGACCGGTCATTCCTGCAGCGTGAGGTTGCTTCCCCTGCTTGGCATTGTTCGCAGCTGCGACGATGCGCAAGAGGTTGCCGGGGCCTGGACGTTTCGTCGTCCGAAAAGTTCCAGGAGCTATCGCTCGTTCACGTTCAATGCGCTTGAGGAAAGGACTCGGTAAATTTTCTTCATCAGAAAGGTCATATTCTGTCGGCATGGGGGGCGCTGTCTTTGTGGTCGTACAAGCATCTGTAGACTCTGTGCGTGAGGTTGTTGACTTCGAGGGTCGTGATGAGGATGCGAATCCTGTAGGGTCGGAGGCAGATGCCGGTAGAGTCGCAGTTCTCCGGAGAGGCGCACGTCGAACAGATCCTCGCATGGACGGCTTGCGTAGACGTGTGGGGGGGACAACATTCGGGTCTCTTGATGACGAGGCTGAGGCAGTCATCTCGGGACTTCTTCGTTCTCGTTTCGACGGGGAAGGTGGCAAGTCGGCGTCACCTTCCCCTTCTGCATCGGAGCTCTCAGCCCCCTCGTCAAAGTCAAATATCTTGGCGAACTCGATATTCACTTTTGGTGATTTGACGAAAAGCTCGACGAGCTGAGCTGGAGTAGGTGTTGCTAACGGTTCGCCAGTATCTGTCAAGATGACACCTTTCATCGCTGAAAAGGGTACGACAGGTTTGATGGGACGGTTAATCGGGGTTTCGAGCGTCATGGTCGTGTTCATGAAGGAAACGTCCTGCGACCGCCGTTGGGCAGACCGCAGGCGGCAGTCCTGAGTCATCTGCGCGAGAGGTGCAAGGAGGTTTTTCACTTCTTCTAGGGGTGTCTTGTCTTTGTATCCTATAGTTGACGCAATTAGCAACTGGAAAGTGTGAAAAACATCGTCTGAACCTTTAGCTTCGTTTGCAGCCTTCTCTTCTACTGCTTTCATCCTCAGTTCTAAATCTTGCCTTGCTTCGTCCAATTTCCCCTGCTCTGCCTCGAGCTCTTCTTCCCTCCCTCGGACCCAATTCACCTTGTCCTCTAGTTCCTTCATCATCCCTGCTCTTATCTCCTGCTCTCTTGTTGTCCACCACGCAAATAGTTCCTGATCACGCTGGCGCACATGCTGTTCGAGCTCTTCCTCACGCAGCGCCATCACTTCCTCCATACGTTTTCGCACATCACGTAGCCGTTGTTCTGAGAGGGCCTCTGCCTGTCCCAAGAGCTCGCGGAGTCGGACAATTTCGTGATCTTTTTCGGATACAATGGATGCTAGCCGTGCTTCCCGTTCTGCGAGGGCTGCCTCACGGGCAGCGACTTCCCGCTCTTTCGTAACAACAGCTACTTTGTGTGATTTCACTGTAGTGAGCCTGTGAAAGGTATTCAGAGTGATTTGCGAATCCTGCGACAAAAACTGACATCTTTTCAGTCTCTGAGACCTTGAAAACGAGCTCTAAGCGCTCGTGTTGGAGAAGCTGAACTGCCGAAGGCCTCATCGCGGGCTGCAAAGGGTTGTTGAATAAGCAGTACAACAGACGAGGACCGTAGTGTGCACCCCGTATGATACGATACTTACATTAAGGTTCAACATTGCTTTGATGACACTTGACAGCGCCTGGCTGTACCCTTTCGGTAAGGGAGGTATCCGGCCATTCCTGTATAGGTAGGAGTTCAGATTTTTCTGCTGCGCTGAGAGGGAATTCATCTATGCAACTGACCGTATAAATATACTCAATTCTGCATGAGTCTTAGCTTCATGAAATGGCGGCTTCAGGGCGCAAAGCTCGTATATGAGACAGCCCAGAGACCAGATATCAGACTTGGAATCGTAGGCCCGTTCTTGCATTAGCTCAGGAGACATATAATATGGTGTCTGGTTTCCTGAATTAAGTCATGAAAGAGCTCCAGCCAAAAAGCTTACCCCAACATATGTATTCGCAAAGTTTGCCTGGGACAGCGCTTTTGACAAGCCGAAGTCACCAAGTTTCACGGTATTTGATTGGTCCAAAAAGACTGCAGATGAAAGGTTGGTTTGAAGTAAGGCATGATCTTAAAATGACTTACCATTATCTGGCTTGAGGTCTCGATGTAGAATCTGCGGCCTCTTGGCATCACCTTCGAACGTGCCACTACCTGTTCGTCCATTGCTACCAGGGTGATGACAATAATGAAGCGCAAGCAAAATTTGCATGAAGTAGTTCCAAATCGTGTCCTCTGGCACGGGTCGGTTGTACTTTTGCGCCTGCTTTATGACAGTGGATAAATCCCCTCCGCCACAGTATTCCATAAGGATGTACAAGATGCCAGCATCTCGGTCGACGTGACGGTCGTGATATCGTACAATATGTTCGTGGTGCAAATCTTTCAAGATGTTACTGAACAGCGATGAGTTGGAGCAGCGGAAATCAACTTGAACACGAACACTTCAGCAACGATTTGTTTCCTATCACGGTCACTCATTCTCTCGAAGTTGAGCTCCTTTCTTGCAAGGATCTACCACGAAGAACGTCAATTCCATAGCTATGTATGAATATCACTTGCGGGCTTACCTGGCCATCCGACTTCCTTCTGACTTTACGAATGATTCCGAATGAACCATTGCCAATAATATCCAAAGGCTCGTACAGTTCTAGAAAGTTGTTCATGATGTTGCACAACGTGTGCGGTGAGGGTAATGGTATGATGAAACAACAACTTTACAAGATCCAGTCAAAATATAAATTTGCCAAACGGCGCGAGTGGAACTGCCACAACCCTCTAAGTTTGAACATGTCACGCGTATCGATTATATTCGTCATGTGACCGTGATTTCTGTCGTGTTTGGCATGAGTTCAATGGCTTGACTCATTCAAATTGTCTGGTCTATTGACCACATCCACAATTCACATATAATGTGCATTGTACATGCACCAAACATGGAGCTCCGAAGGCTGGCGGTACCACGCGCGCTCACTGGCACTGGCAGGAAAAAGCTCAATAGGCTGAACCACGTTTTTGAACTCGTACGCCGTCACAAGCTTGTTTCACGGTCATTCATCTCTCAACATTTGTTGACATCTCATTCAGCTTCAAGTATAATTCATATCCAAACTGCAGTTCCCTCGTCATGCAATCGGCTACGATATTCTCGTTTTAATGGAATGGGGCGCTTCTGTGTATTTTGCCTTGCGGAAGGCAAGTTATGCATTTGGCAACTGATATTGCTCACCGATTTTTCATCCGTAGTCATTCTCATCTGACGTCTTTACGCACTATGCAACCAATTCAAGCTCCTGCTTTATGTTCTAGTGGGTTTGTTCTTGCTTATCGTCGCCCACTTGATAGGGATATACATTTATTTCTATAGTCGACCTAACGCTTTCTCGGGCAAATTGTCGTGGCTCGGATCAGATCGGCTGCAAGCTGACGCCGTCTCGTTTTACAGTCAAAGAATTGATAACTCCGAACGCCAAGTACTGCACTTTTTCCTTCAACATTCGGTCTATGCCCGCGATCTATACCTCCATCTCCATTGTGTGCTACGATGTCTTACTAGTTGTTCTCGCGGCCGCCACCATCCTCGTAAGACGCTTCAAAGAACGGAGGAAAATGTGCCTAATACCTATATGGTAATGATAGCCCGATATCATGCCATGTACTTCGTTCCGTACGCTCCTCTTCGTCCATTGTGTTTTGAAAGTTATTAATCGACTTCTCACTTAGGAATTTGATTGACCAACCAAATCTCAATGGTGATATCATGGGCTCACATTCCAGTACGATACTCCCAAGATTCTACACGTAAACTTACGTACCCTTTCACAGATGGCAGGAACGAAGCTCTCATTTTGGTACATTGTCATTTATTCTCGCGCCCCGTTTAATTACCAGTATCTGTGACATTCATGTCCAGGACGACTGCGTATATGTCAGTAAAACGTGCGCAGATTGTGTGTGTCGGACTTGCGCCGCCGAGGTTCGAGATGGACTCTGACATCCCATCAACTCGGTATGCTGGGGTCTGTCTTGCGTGAGTGTAGTGATGGAACTAACCTCCGACAAGCACTTGGACGCACATTAGGCAAGCAAAGTTTACTCTATTAGTCCCACTCGATTATTTATTTCGTCCCTTTCATTTCCTGTAAATGAAGGTATATTCCCTTGAGGAATAACCAGATGTGACTAAATAAAAACATGCTGGGCCCTGCTGAGTACCTCATTACACTCATCGTTGCGGTATTTCAGCAATGCGAGCACAGTGACACACTCAAAACTTCTCTTGTTGCATATGCCGAAGATCAGAGGCCAATTTAGTGTAGAAACTGGCGGGTACGTTGATCAGCTATTCTACATAACTGTCGTTCAAGGCATATCATGGCACACATTCATGCCATTCCAGGTTACGCTCCGAAAGTTACGTTTACTTATGAATTATCTAGCCCTCCATTCTTTGGTCCCTTCCTCCTCGTATCATGGCTAATGATGGTCTTTCCGCTATGATGCATACGTCTCCGTAGAGGTTTCCCATCATCACCTCTCGGCCGCCTGCAACATAATGCGAGTGGAAACTCCATGCAGAAGGCCTTGTGCTAACTAACATGATATCTGTTGCGTCTTTGCCTTCCGTCGCATTTTCGTCTAACCTGGCCCTTTTTCTATCCGGCTCACCACGAGCCCCTACGAAACAAACAATTTCAGGACTCCCCAGTGTTTCCATCAAGTAGTGGACCTCGTCGTGGCTGGAAAGATCGACTATATGATCCGCCAAGAAACTGAATTCCGTCCATCCAATATTTCGATACAGGATGCGGATTGACCACGGGATGGAAAGGGAGCTTAAAACGCATGCGATCATTGCATCTCTGCCCTTCAGGTGGTTGCCGACATCGACCACAGACCCAGACGTAGACATGTACTGATCATGAAGGCCAAATGCCAGGTATCCGCCTTCAGGCAAAATATCTGGATCCAAAAGCAATTCGGTGATACCTGTTGTCAGTGAGTTCACGTCGTGAACACCCTTTCTCTCAAGGGTGGCGAGCGGAATGTCATTATCGGTTGGAAAGTGTAGGCGATATGTAATTATCACACAATGCCCTGACGTGATTTTTCTGACCGCAAACTGTACGTCGTCGTAGAACGCAAGAAATGCCACAGATGTCTGCGCCGTCCTTGCGAACAGTTCCGCGAAATCGATGGCCCATTCGTGATGTCCCTGGCGGAGGAGTAATGCTCCGCCTTCAATCTCCGTTGGGAATACAACTAAAACGGTTGCAAATCCTTTAGGGGTTGCCTCGTTTGTGCATAGATTGGTGGACTCCCTCCGACGGACCTCTGCGGATGAAAGGCCTGTAATGGTAAATTATGAAGCATTTCAGTTTTTTCTTTCAAAATTCGTTGTCACGAACCAAAAACATCGCAGAACTCGTCGAGGCTGAGAGAAAACATTCGTGACTCTTCATGAGTCTTGACGGGCCGATACTCGTGGAGACAGACATCCAACAGACTAGGTTGTCCGGCTGAGCCCTCTTTAGTTGCGGGGAGGACCGGCGGAAAGGTTTCATGACACTCTGCGTCTGGTATGCTATTTTCAGTGTTTGTTACAATAAGATATTATAACTAACCATAAATCTTGAGGTGCTGGACAAGAAGTTGTAATGGTCGCTTGCTATTACCACCTTCGAGTAATTCACTTCGAATGGCCTCAATGAGACGGCAATGCTCCGCGTCGAATGTAGTGGCGATCTCGATTGCGTTGAGCTGTGCTGGAGTAAAGCTAGAGTTATTTGCTGTCTGAGACTGAGCACGACAATAGCACGTCAAGTGGTGGAGCTCTTCGGATGTTGCAGATAGTAAGTTCATCTTTCTGTTGGCAAAAAAAATAACTTCAACTTTTCATCTTATGTAGTATGTGGATATGCGAGTCATACCCTGCGTGATCGTCAACACCCGTGCCAGTGTAAAACAAGGTGCATGTATCTGGCGTGACGGGAAGCGTTCCACAGCAATATGGTGGTCTGGGCTTCATGGAAGCTCGAACGTTGTCCAACTTCCCCATGGTGATCCCTTCAAAGACCCCCGAATATTTAACATATTATAATACGAAGAGAAGACACGGTGAGTCAACATCCCAACGTAATTTTCTCGCAATAAGAAGCGCAATACATACTTGACTCATTCCTCGATCAAACCCTCGTCAACGTAAAACTCCAAAGGGGTCTACGCATTTCAAGTTTCAGAATCATCTAGTGAGTCAGTGGTTGGTTGAAAGTACCGCATTCGATGTACAGTGACGAGAAAGCTGCCTCCTGAGCACGCCTTGTCAGATTCAAAGCTCGTACTAATACAGGACCTTCGCAGGGACCTCTGCAACTATGCAAATGTCGCCATACAAGTTTCCCATCTTTACCTCGTTTCCGTATGCAAGGTATTGAGAATGCACGTTTGTGATGGAAGGCATCTCTGTCATTTGGATGATGTCAACAACATCTTCCGAATATTTGGAGTAATCGCCAGCCCGCTTCTCGTCGTCATTCCCGAATTCATCAACAAACCGAACGAATTCAGCCCCTGGTCCCATTTTTTCACTAGCGCCCCAGTGACTCCACACAAGGTCTTGCTGGGATAGATCCGATATGGATTTATGGAGCACGAACGTCTGCTCAGAATGAGATCCTCTGTCTCGATATAGAACGCGAATAGACCATGGCAGAGGAAGCCTATTCAGGACGCGCGTAATGATCGCATCCGAGCCCTTCAAGCATGACCTAAGAGTGTCCACTCTCATCTCTGACGACACCGGATACCGATGGCGAAGCCCGAACCCGAGATAACCACCGTTAGGCAACACCTTGGGATCATTCACGAATTCAGCAAGGGCGGTTTTCAAGGATGGTTCAAAAGGGCCAAGTGCGGAGATCATAGTAGTTGATAGACTGTCCCCGCCGGACGCAAAGTAGAGTTTGTAACTCAACGTCAGGCGGTGACCAGATATGACTGAGCCAATCTCACGTTCGACCTCATTGAAGTACGCTGCATAACCGACAAGAGGGATCTGTGCTTCTGACAGCATCGTTGCAAAGTCGACACGCCACTCTCTTTCATTGTCGCGTAGACTGTATATCCCTCCAGTATGCGGAGTCGGGAATACAATATCAAGGAAACCGAACATCTTGTCGCTGTTCGTGGTGCTCTGATGTGGTCCGACAAAACTACCTGCACCTAAACATAATAAAAATTAGTTTCAATAAGTACGATATGCGAACATCCACTGACCATAGATATTCAATTCATATAATTCGAATCTGATGTCCCGCCTAACAGCCATGCCCTCCAGTAATGACTGGCCTATAGCATCAACCAATCCAGTGTTTCCTAAGCTAAATTGAGTGGCAAACGCAGTGGCGTCTAACCTGCCGGCCCTGAGTTTCTTGGGAACTTCTCCATGATCATGACCGCATGCTGCAAGCTGACAAGCTTCATGCAGAGACTCAAGCTGGTTCTGCATAGGAAACAGCAAATTGATTTTCCTAAGTAGTTTTCAGTTCGTAGCCACAGGCGAACAATGTGTGACATACTGTACACCGCTCGTCGCTGTACTATAAAAGAGCGTAGATTGCTCGACAGCAATTTCGCAAGTTCCACTGCAATATGGAGGACGGACATCTAGCGTTGCGCGGATGCGAGCTAGACCATCAGACATGGTATGAACTGCAACGGATAGATAGCTCTGAATCCCTATTAAATATTTTATCTTACCCTCATCGTATCATAATCGAATTCAGGTCTGTATGGACAAGATATCATTATCAATGTAGGAAGCTGCAGCTGATCGGAGCGCCTGAGGTAAAGTGCAGATTACTAGTACATCACGATCACGTACGTGTATATTCCCTGACTCACACATCTACAGCACTGACACCACATGACTCATGAGTCCCTATCCTCTCAACACGTTTTCTTTAAGTCTACTTTTTTAATATATAATTGTCTTCGCGCAATATCAACATGTGAAGATGCGGACTTTGAGATCGAGATCTAGCAGACGGGTTGCTTTCTGATCGTGATGTTGCAAGAAGTGAGTCAATTCCTGTAATCTAGACAACCGACGAAGCGACCCAGAACGTCCAATAGACGCTTGCGTCGGTCCTTCGTATCGAAGACGGTAGCATGATCCAAGTCAGGATCGAAGAGCACTTCTAGTGTGTCCGTAGCCCAGTATTCCGAGGCGGTTGGTTCCTCTGTCAAATATTTTCTGACTTGCTCCGAGTTCACGATTTGATCTTTTCCGCCCAACCATACAGCGACGGGTCTTCCCACTAGTTCTTCTTTCCACAGTACGTTTTCAGACCAAAAGAAGTGCCGCGACAACGTCCGCGAGATATCTGGGTCCCTGGACGCAAAATACCAAAGCTGTAACTCGTTAGCAGAATGACCTTGTCGGTAGACGAAATTAAAGGCGACGTCGGGAAGATGGAGAAGAAATGGTATCGGGTCAACGAAAAGTATCGCTGAAATGCGAGGAGATAAATGGGAGTGGAGCATCTGCGTAGTTACGACCGTCCCATAAGAGTGGGACAAGACAACAACACGATCGAGTCCGAGATCATCCAGAATCTGGGATATAGCGGTACAGGTGGCTGAGCTTGAGAGTGGAGAGGAGGTGATATGCATGCTGATGGAAAGGAATTCAATTGCCAAAATTCCAATATCCGGATGCAGAGCAATAAGCTCCTCGAAGAAAGCCGTGTATGGGTATAAGCCAATCTGCGGAAGTATTAGATTCATCCACATGAATCGCTCAAGAGCTCACTCCAATGCCGTGCATAAAAAGGACGGGCAATTTCGTACTTGATCGGTGAGGGCGATACCAGAATGGCAACTTGGCTACCGGTGATCTTCGCGAGATGACACAACATGGGCGCATTGGAAATGACGCCATGCAGTCGCCGTCATCATAGTGGTGGAATCCCTGGCGCCAAAGTCTGAACGATGAAGAAAGATCCACCAAACCCACGACCTGAATAATCAGTTGGTCGTTGAGGTTCATCATGTTTTGATGATTACTTACGAAATACCAGATCAATGGCCGGTGCAACATCAACACGCTGTCGATGGTGGGTCGCATGCATCGAGCCCCAGTGTTATATCCAGGGGCCAATTTTCTATCAATGATAACTTCTACCATCGAAAGATATTCCTCTAGTTCTTCCTCCCATTCCACTAGACAGGTGTCTCTTGTTGCAGAGAATAAAGCCCAGAGGAGCCAGTCCACAACGTTATCCCTCTTAAACTCTGCTGAAAAAAACCATCCAGAGAGGTAATCTGAGGCTACCAAATAGCTCGAACATCGTTGAAATAGCATTTTCCGATACTCGCGAGTGTGAATGGTGGGGTGCACTGCAGGCTAGGGGAGGAGCTTAAGACGTCATGCCTGCCAGGAATACAGACAAATACAAGCCTTCTGTAACCACCACCGTCTAGGGAGGTAGACCAATGTATAAAACAATATCTCCAATAAAGCGTACCGTCCCAATGTCGTTTGCCATCCGGTACCTGGTTGAGCAACGATGAGATATGCAACGTACAGAAAGCTGACTGGTGCCACCAGACGAAGGAGCCCTATGCTGATGAGTATAAAGACATATTCAGGCAGACTTCTGCCAATCATTTGCGTTGGCTAACGAAAATGAGGGACAGGCCTTTGAAGTTATCGAGTTAAACTCTAATAGAGTTAGTCTCTCCTTTGGTAACGGTATTAGACAGTCTTTTCGGCGGGTCTAAGTAGAGGGGGGTGCCAAGGTGCCTCATTTAATTAATACCTTGTTGTTTTCTCACGGTTACACTCATCAGCGGGTGTCGCCGAAAAGTTTCCCTTGCTTTCCACCATCATCCAACGGCGACTCATCGACGAAATGGCAAAGAAAAAGAATAAGCAGGTGGGTATGCAACTTCTTTTTATACACGCTGATTAAAGAAGCTTTTAGATCATCCGCCCATGGTGCTGGTACTGTGAAAGGGAGTTTGAAGATGAGAAAGGTAACTTTTTCTAACACGTCTGGAAGATGGGGTCTCATTTACACGGACTTTTAGTCCTCATGCAACACCAAAAGGCCAAACATTTCAAATGCAACATGTGTCCCCGCCGGTTGAACACTGCTGGCGGTCTGGCCGTGCATATCCAACAAGTACATAAACTAGAACCAGAAAAGTGCACCAAAGTTCATCCATATTTGGTTCGTTTTGTTGACTTTGTTTTGTTCAGCCTTCCACGGATCGAGAACGCTATGCCAGGACGTGACGGGTATGAAGTGGAGATTTTCGGGATGGAGGGCATTCCTGCACCTGATGTTGCAGACTATAAGCGCCGCAAGGAAATCGAACTTGGCTTAGCTGCAGGTTCTATATCTCAGCCTCAGCCTAAGAGACCTAAGATTGAAAAGAGGCCTTTATCGGAGGACGAACTCAAGGCTCAGTTAGAAGCCCACAAGGCCTTGATGGGCGGTAGCAGCGATAATCCTCCTACTCTTCCTGCAGCTGACAATAGTGCTGGCGCGGTATACGGTGCTCCTCCACAAGCATATGCCGCCCCTCCTACTCCAGCTCCCGGTATTCCACCGCCAGGGATGCCTCCCTCTGGTATGGTACCAGGTGCGCCTCCATTTTTTCCGGGAGGGCCACCCCCTACCGGCGCTTTACCACCATTTCCGCCATTCCCTGGCATGCCTGGTTTTCTTCCAGGGTAAATCGATTTTTTTCTGCAGTAAATCGTGCGCTGATATGTTATATAGACATCCACCTCCTGGCTTCCCGATGCCTCCTCCTGGTCTCATGCCCCCACCGGGTATGCTTCCCCCAGGTGCGCCACCTTTTCCTCCCGGAAGTATCAGGCCACCATTCCCTCCGCCGCCTTCTTTTGTGCCCGCTGGTTCAGCATCGCCGTTCCCACCTGTTACACCAGGCTTTGGACCTGGTGCTCCTCCGGCGCCACCGGCTGTGGCTATGGGGCTTCCCGCTGCAACTGCAGTGCCACCTTCTTTGACCTTGCCAAATCCGGCCCTTGAACAGAAATATGCGCCTTTCAAGAAACCGACAGAACTCAAATATGCAGACCCGAACTTTTCCCCTGTAAGTTGATGTAACTTTTCCCCACCTCACAACTAATGAGGTGTATTACAGGAAGAGAAACGGGCTTACACTAAAAAATACTATGTTGCTCGAGATTCGACGAATATGCCGGCATCTGGCATCGACTTTTCTGCACTTGCGACTGAAGAGACGAGAGGGAAGAAAAGAGCACGAGCAGAGGACTTCCTCTAGTGGTCAGGATTATACTTTGCGTTATGCTTGATCCAATGACATCGAGGCAGATCGTCTTCTCGACAGAGGGTCGATTACAGCCCAGGCAGCCAAAGGAAGAGGCCTTTTTGATGGAGACTTACCAGTCCGTCCCATCCATCTACTTCTTTCCGCTCATAGATTTTTGGCACTCATGATCTCCTTTATACTCATGTCACACTGCACAGCGCGATGTTTGCTGCGATTTCTTCCATCAAGCCATGCGGTGCGGACTTCTTCTTTGCCTTGAGTTTCTATATCGCCAGAACGTATTTTACTGTGTATTACGGTCGGTCTTTTCTCTTCTGTTATAATATTCTTGTTGCGCAAACGGTATGTCTATCGAAGGTTGGTTTTACAGCGTGAATGGTATTCTGTACAAACATGATCACTTGACCCCACAAGGTGTCGCTGACGCTAGCACGAACCTGTACCCTGAGGCATAAAACGTTGACAGCCGAGACACTGTTCTCGAGTATGCTGTTGGTTACTGCGTTATACACTGCAGCTATGCATCTGCTGATTAGGCGAATCATAGGTTGTGCAAAGACTGGCTTGACGCCTCAAGTTTGTCTGCACGTCTACATAACGTAAGAACCGTACGTCCTCAAATAGTTGGATATTGCTTACCCATCGTGCCTATGTAATTTTCAATGAGCAGGAACAGGCAAGTACCTGGGGATGTAGATAACATACCAAAAGCTACGTTGTAAATTACACATCTACTACAGTAGATCTCCAATACTACTATGCTCTAAAAGATCTAAGACCGACCGTGCCAATTTCACCGCCTCCTTGTCTTCATCCATGTGTATCCGTTGGTGGCGTCCCCCAGGGCTCATGCTTACGCTGACACCCGCAGTCCAGTCACACATGTGCCGCAGCGTCGATGTAATCCCTGCTTCGGTGAGCTCGTGCTTCCGACGAATGTTGGACTGGACGAGGGAGAGGATGCAGGAGATCAGGGGACAGCGTGTGTCGGACTTGGCATCGGTCATGCAGTCGTGCATGGCGTGGATGATGTGTGGGTGCGCGAAGATGAAGTCCTGTTCTTCTCGAGAGCCGTTTGCGATGTTCGCCAAAAAGCATGCTGTCTGTTTACCTGGTGTGTTAGTGAAGATTGCCAAGCGGAATCAGGTTGAGAATTACATGATGGGTCACATCCTCGTTGGAGGATTCTAAGCCAGAAATAATACAATTGGCGAGAGTCTCCGTATCGATAGATTCAAATACGTAGTCCACTCCTTCTTCGTCTTCTGCAAGGTTGCGCAGAATACTCATGGCTTGTTCTTGAATTCCAGGATTGGAATCGTTGCACAGCCTGTGGAACAGACGTTAAGATGGTCTATCAGCAGTACAGAGGTTGAAACGGACATGACCAGCTGGGACCAGCATAGATGTGCCATTACCGTCTGTCTTGTGCTGGGATCGCTTGTCCGGAGGGTATTCCTCATTGCCCATAAGGCACCGACCCTCATATTTATATCATCAGAAGCAAGTAGTTGCATCAATCGCGGAAGCAGCCCTTGGTCCAATAATTTCTGAGGAGTGAATCGCTCGGAAACAGGTCTTCAGAAGAAATGTCGGACGCACCGGCCTTAGCGGTGAGAAATCGTTCACCAAGTTACAAATAGTATTCAAAGCTGCATATGTCACTCTTGGATCCTCGTCCTCCTTCTTAAAGATCGCAAAGAGTTCCATTCCAATTTTGCTGTCCACGATATTTGTACGGATGATAGAAACCGCGCGACTAAGTGCACGTAGGCACGTACATGCTGCGTGGCGGATACCAATGTTCTTGTGTGACAAGGAGACTTGTATCGTGGGGACGAGTTGGAGATCATCTGCAACTTCCCGGCGAATGTTATTGTCAAAGAGCGAGATCGCTGCGATCACGGTCAACGTCGCCTGTAATTAAAAATAGGTGAGCACATCCTGGTGGAAAGATAGCACTTACTTCTCTGAGGGCAAGAGTGCTCTCAGGCTCATCTTCTTCCCATTCTGACGTCCTTTCGAGTGGAGTGATGTGCTTTGCCAATAAAACTACCTTTTCCAATGTTCCGCGTTCATAGACCTCTCGGCACAACTCTTTATCGTCTTTCACCAAATGATCTAATGCGAAATCAGATGACTGCCTAAGACAAGAGTGATGTTCTCCTACAGAGAGTGTAGCATGTTTTAATCTTGTTCTGCGGACTTTCAGACGACGAAGAGAGCACGCGGTTAACCACATGAATGACGTTCAGAGCGGCAGAGTAATCTATCGATCCTGGATGGTGGCTTGCATTGGCTCGAAGAACGTGAGCAGCGCTGAAGGTGGTCAACATTGGATCAAGGGTCTGAGATCAAACTAAGCACATACCACAGAGATGCAGTAAGCTGCACGTCAGTCGATCTACTTTTCGTCAAATTTAATACGATGTTCAAGGGGGTGTCGACTCGTGCCGGAATGTCAAATTTGGTCCTAATCAAAGACTGACAATCGCGCTTACCTGCGTCAGGCCAGGCCCTTGTGAGCGTGGTTGCAACTACAGTATTTTCCATTGCCAGGGACGATAATGCGCTAAGCGCGGCTTCTTGTAGCTGTGAGGCATCAGATCCACTTGCTTCGGATAAATGATGGAATGACCTTTATGTCCTTCTTTTGAAGGAAATTGACTAGAAGCCGGACCACCCATCCACCTTGTCTAGCAGGTGAGCTAGAGTTTACCATTTCCTTTTTTTCCCAACCGCGTCTGCCCTTGATCTCTTTGGAGCGTTCAGTAGGAGGTAGCCATTCTGTGACAGCGTTTCGATGAGCTTCTGAACGGACAGTTGTACTGATGAGCTGTGCAATAGCGATATTTGTTTGTGATGAAGGATCGGCCAGGAGCGGAAGAAATATATTGAGGCAATCAAACTCGAGTCCTGTTAGCAAGACCACACCTTGATTGAAGGAAATCGAGTCACCTCAAAAAGATAACTCAGTGCGACCTTGGCTTCACTCCGCAAATCGGGGTTCCATGTTCGAAGACCGAGTTGGGATGGACCAACGACTTCAGCAACAGCCGTGGACAACACTCGTAAACCCCGCGCTAATGCAGATTTTAGTTGCACAGGATCGTGGGGTTTCATATTTGACAGCGCAAAGAGGAATGCATGAAGAGCATTCGCGCGGATCAAACTAACTAAAGCGACCTCTGAACCTGGAATGAACCGTTGGTCCTTGAACAAGAGACCATCATATGAGCACATACCATAGGAAATAGACGCGATTACATGGGCGGTTTCGATACGAATATCGTCATGAGACCCTTGGGTATCAGCATAGGAAGTGAGGCAGTTGACAAGCCTAACCAAAGGAACATGAGCTCTGCATTGTGCATAAGGTAATGTCACGTACAAATGAATGAGCGCTGTATCCTGAGCAAGGGCTAGTTTGGCGGCGGGATTGCCAATGACAGAATTTTTCAATGTCTTAAGGGTGCTGGTGGTGATGGTTCGCACTGTCATCCGTTTAAACTTCGTCGATGCAGTATGAGCGAGTGATGGTGATATTGAATCAAAACCTACTGAAAGCTTAACCCAGGTTGACTTGGAGTACTGAGTAGTCTTCACTTCGTGTGAAACGGTCCTTTAGGCGAGGTTAACGTTTGCAGTCCTGAGAGATGGTGAGAAAATGTATTCGTTGAGTATCTGCTAGCTACAGGAAGAAGTGCGTATAATAGTCGTAATGAGCAGTAGTAGTACTGCCCAGTGCCTGTGCTCTATTTCCCCACACGAGCCCGGCTTCCGACTGTTCTGGCCTCCGACGGACCTGCCGATCAGCGGCACCGCACTTCATTGACCTGTCACCTCGCTCGTTGTGTTTGGATTCAAACCACACCATTCACTTTCCATGGCGTCTACCCCCTCAGCTGAGGATTTATTACGCTCAGCGACACAAGGATTTGATCACCTCTTTGCAAATGATATCGATGCAGCGAAGAAGGCGTTTGAATCCGAGGGCGCTCCTTTTCACTTATTAGGACTTGGCGTCGTCGCGTTTTTGCAGGCAGCCCTCGGTATGGAGGTTGGTTGATCACTCAGTATATCATCTCTAGACAAAACTGATTTTTGCAGACGGGTCTAATGGAGGAAGCTACTCGCTGCCTTACAGCTTCGGAAGTAGGCGCCAAGAAACAAGCACGGGCAGCAAAATCGTTGCCCTCAATCCATCGATTCGACGCTGGAATAGAGTGGGAAGTCATGCATGCCGATGCCGTCGTTCTGCTTGGCTTGACCCATGCACTGAGGTGTGTTTGAACCTATTAACACATGCTCACCTCTTATATTCGGTTACAGCGAGTCGTACCGGGGCTACTTGCAGTGCTTGTGAGTCATATTTCATATCTGTATTCTGCTTGCAGCCAACACTTTCACAGGTATGAACTTAACAGGCGAGTTTTGAAATTGAGCTGTGCTCATAGATGTATGACTAATGTCGGAATAGTGCCCATTCCAAATTTAATAAGTGCGTTGTCATAAGTCATTCATGCACCGTACATATCCATCGACTATCACCAGACTCTTCAAGACTGTTTACCCCAATGGTCTTCAGTCCTACGCAACTCCAGCGACAACCCCTCTACCATCGCGTAAAGGCTCTGATGGAAGCCTGCATTCTTCAGTAATACAATCTAAGCCAGCTACTACGCTTAAGTCAGGCTTCTTCAGCAGGTGGTTCGCTCCATCGACTTCAGTCGCCGCCCCAGGGACAATTACAAATCCGCCAAGCGGGCCTGTCGAGGAACTCGTATTGTCCGGAACTGCGTTTGGTACATTTTTTCATGCCTCTCTATGTTATCACATTGAATCCAAGGTTGTCAGGATATGGGTTGTTTAACCTGGTGCTTTCTCTCCTACCTGCAAAGATTAGGTGTGTTGCTAACTGTGCGAGCAACATCCCTTTGACGCCGCTTCAGAAATGTGGTCGGCTTTTTTGGCTTCAATTACGATCGCATGCTAGCTCTACAGGCTCTTGCCGTTGCTGCCGCAAGGAATGATATTCATTCCGTGTTTGCTGGGTACGCCCCCTCGGTAGTCATTGATGACCATTGTATTGATCAAATCAAAGGTTGGTTCTGATGACCTACCACGGAGTCGTTCTTCTTCTTTCTGGGTACCAAGCCGACGAGGCGCACATTATCAAGCAGTACAAGGCGATAGTTTCAAGGTCAGTAGTTTTCTCCTTCAGTTCATTCAATTTAGGCGTCGCAAAATCAGAGTAGATGGCCGATACCCTGATGGTTCCCTGTGGATCCTGAATAAGGTTTGTTTTACTCAACGTAAATCTACTCATTCTCATCCTCTGTCAGGCAAAGATACAGCGCATGACATATGATACCGAAGGCGCGATCGCGACCTTGAGAGATGGCTTGAAGCCTGAGAGGAAAAAATCTTTCCCTCAGGCTGACACATTGGTATGCATCAGATTGTGGCGGTAATTTTCTAGTTTCTGATCCACATTTCTGCCTCCAGCTCACATTTGAGTTGGCCTGGACCCTCCTTTCGCATCGTCGTTACGAAGAAACGGCAGAGCAGTTCCTGGATATCACTCGACTGAATAGCTGGTTCCCTATCTCTTTCTTGTTCACGTACCTTCGAACTAACCTATCGATGACGCAGGAGTCACGCGACATACTACTTCATTGCAGCTGGTGCGCCGATTCTTACATCAATCAAAGCATACTCTTTACCACTGCCTTACTAGGCTGCTACTTCTCGTTGAAAGATCATGATAGAGCTCAGAACCTTTTGGACAAAATTCCTGATCAGCTTGATAAACGGAAGCTCTCAGGTAGAGATATGCCCACAGAAACCTTCATTAAGAAAAAGTGTTCGTCGTTCTCTGAACTAATTCTTTGACATTCAATGAACCTCACGTTGGAATAGTGGCTTTCTACAAGAGGAAACAGGCTCGCCTTAGAGGAGATGAGAATCGATTTGTAGAGGCTATCAAGATCAGTCCCGCAGAAGGTTCGTTTCACGGCGTGTTTCTTGTACGTTTTCTTACTATTTTATTTACAACAGAGATTGCTATTTGTGCGTATTTAAACCAATAACTTCAGCAACAAATATTGACTTGATCTTACATAGTCTGGAATACCCACGCACGTATCGAGAGCTCCGTCGCCATAGCGCATATCCAAGAGTGGTCCTCGCTGACCCCAGTTATCACTGATATCGAGAGCAAGTATCTGGTGAAACAAGTTCCAAAAACCGAAACCGACGACCTTGATACTGTTGACGAACTTGCAATACGCTCGCTCCTCCTCGGCATCGTCCACCGTACTCTCGCCGAGTATGCGGCTGCACGCGCATTCCTTCTCGATGCGCTGAAGAGAGCCCCTAATGTCGAGATCAGCACGTGGGTTGGGGGTGTCTCCGCCTTCGAGCTCGCCGTGCTCGATTTGAAGGAGGCAGACGTGAAGGCTGCAGACATGAAACCGGAGGAAGCCATGACGATGTGGGAAGGCGTGCTCGCCGGTGCCAGCGAGAAACTAGACCAAGCATACACAATGTCCACAAAGCAAACAGACCTGTCGTCGAGGCTTGATAGCCGAATTGTCATGCTCAGGGATGAGATTTCCGACAAGCGGGGATTACTTGGGCTTCCTGCATGAGATAGGACAGCGTTGACAACACACATACCCTATCAATGTTTTATGATACACATTTCGTACTCTGCATTTAGTGTCTATGCATCGTGATATCTAAATTCCCTCGAATGGCCTCCGACTTCGTTGTCGCGATCGTTTTGCGAACCTCCATCCCAACGTCCATAGCATAGAAACTAAAGCAAATGGAGGGAAAAGCCAACTAAGCTTCCACGACCACCCAGCTGTCGGTTCTAGCTTCACAAGACACAAATGAACTTGCTGTTCCAGATCCTGCAAGGTGCCAGAATTATCAAGGACGATATCGGCATACTCTACTTTCTGCGTTATAGGAAGCTGCGAATTAAGGCGTGCTGAAGCATCTTCGCGAGACGAATTGTCGCGCGTCATAAGCCTCTGCAGTTGAATGTCTGCTGAACTACGATGGGTCGTAGCTGTGGATGAGAACCAAAGGTATCAGAGAGAAACGTACCAATACACCACGATAACTTTCCCCATCCATTTCCACAGGCCTCCTTCTATCAGAAGAGGGACGTCCACGACACATAATTTCTCTCCTCTCAACCAACACCAAAACACATTCCAAAGAATGCCACGCCGAACAGCAGGATGGACGATAGAATTCAATTTCTTCCGCTTCACCTCGTTATTGAAGATAATAGTACCAAGTTTCTTTCTGTCGAGGGTGCCATCTGGGAACAGCACTTCAGAGCCAAAGTGTGCGATGATTTGAGTAAGCCCTTTTGTTCCGGGTTGTACTACCTCTCGTGCGAGGACGTCTGCGTCGATGACGGGTATCTGTTGGGACTTGAGGAGGTTGGACACGGTTGATTTGCCCGTTGCGATACCCCCGGTGAGACCGACGACTGGGATTCGTTCAGAAATCGGCGGAGACATTCGTATGGAGACCAAATACCCAACATTGTGGACTCTCGCTAGCAAGGTGTTTGGGTGACCGCTCTTGAAGCTGGAACTTGAATATTTAAATGACAATAATGAACGTCAACAGCGACGAAGTCTGTCGTGCTTCGCCACGTGATGTCCGCTCCTCGACACCCTAAGGCAAAGTGCCCCTGCTACAAACTTCCCATCTTATTACTCGAGTTCTCACTTAGCACCGAATGGATCGCACAACAAGCAGTACACTAATTCTTTTGGCATTAAGACAATTGACCGAATCACCGCTTCCACATCACGATCTCAATGCAACTGTCACTAGATCTTGAAGACATCAGCGGCTGATTTATATCCTGGGTACTACATACTGATTCCCGAAATGTTCTTGAGAATCTATCGCACGATTCCAAATGACAGATTATGATATCATCACAGCCAGCAAGCAGAGCTTTGCGCCGAACAATCGGCGCCTCCAGCCGTAGTCACAGCTCCAAACTTTGAAATTTCACGACATCGTGAATCGTGGCACGCAGCAGCTCCGTCTGACCGGCCATCACCACAGTTCAGTGGTTCTGCTTGGCAATTCGAAGTGACAGCTGCGCACTCCAAGGCTCCAACAGAATTCTAGAAGACCACGAGTAAAGCCCGAACCTGGTCGTTGTTAAAAGCCATTGACAAATATGAATTCACGGCCGAGTCCGCCATGGTACGACTCAACTAAAATATATCGGAAGGACGGGTAGTAGGCCACACCTTCCTGAACAACTCAAGCTTCCATTAAATGTAATCAAACGGCGATCAACGAGCGAACCCGAAATTGTTTGTCTAAGACCTGATTTGGCGCCCGGAGTTCGAGATATCATTGGTCTCTAAGACGTACGGATGAGCCATGAGCATGCGAAACATGACACCTACGATAGTTATCGATCAAAGCGAAGTTCCACACGTGTCTCGACTCCACAGATTGCATCACATTTCGAGCATGAAGCCACACAAAATGTCCATAAGCTGGGGAATGAGAATCAAGTTGAGCATGTCCGTTTACGCGATGACAATAGGGTGTAGCGCGGGCTGCTTTGTACACTAGACACGGTCAATCAAATAGTTAGCTTCGGCCCTCACTGGGCATCAGAATAAAACAATGAGCCTATACCATGGAAAATCGGCAGACTCGAAGATCTCCTCGGATTCCGTTGAGATGCATCGCTTGCCCACAGCCGATTTGGTAGCTCTCGAAGGTACCTGAGATTCGGGGCACGACCTCACAATGGGGGCTCCAATTCCGCTACCAGTGAGCCAGACGTGTCTCTACGGGTGACCCACTCCTAGTGTCGAATGTGATCACCCCATTTCTTGGTGTCCCAAAGGGCGATGTGAATAAAATCCTAAAAAGTGACTCCATGATGAGGATGAAACAAATGTATTTGGAGTTGTGATAGTGGTCCAAGGCCTGTGAGAGCCTACAGCTTAGCAATATTCGATATGCCGGTGAGAACTCTGAACCATACTAAGCGAGGTATGGACGTGCGTGGGCAATTTGTTCCCTGTAAGAGCGAGACATTATTCAGCACCTCGACGTGGGTGAGGACATTCTCCCCGCAATGGTGAAGACCACTAACAAAATGAATTTGTTTCTAAGCTGAGTGTTGTGGGCTGATCGAGCCCCTTTACCAAGCAAGTGAACGAAGGGTGTATAAATTCGTCATCTTTTCTATCCGAGATTTAGAATCCACTGTCACAGTTGCCCACCATAGTCAACCTCACCATCAACTTATTATTTCTGTCTCTTATCCCAGTTCTCAAGCTCTCACCTAAGATGGCTTTGAACATGACATCTCGGAATGTCGTGAAGAAGGTGCTGTCCATGGACACACCTGAGGTGTGTCCATTTCATCGACTGTTAATCTCCCATGCTTCATATCCCATCGGTAGGGTGCTGGAGCACGCGTGCGACGGTCCATTGGAAGCGCGAGCTTGCGCAATTTGACGCCTTTCTTGTTGCTGGATCACTTCCATATCACCGAGGGTGCCGTAAGTTGATATGCTGTGTGAGCGCAATACAGATCATACAATTATTTATATAGGGGTTCCCCGACCATCCGCATCGTGGCCAGGCAACCGTAACGTATATGCTGGAAGGGTGAGTAATTTCTGCTTCTACCATGTGCTGTGGGCGTAATGTGATGATTTGTAAAGATCAAGTCGCCATGAGGATTCCGCAGGACATTCTGGTATGCCCATTTCTATCGATTTATCTGATACGCGTTGTGACATACAACTTCACAGGGACCATCGAGGCCGGCGGTGTACAATGGATGTGTGCCGTTAGTGAACAGCATTTTTTTATCCGCCGTCAATCTCAACTGCCCCGTCATGTAGGGAAAGGGGATCATTCACGCGGAAATGCCCGTGCATGGAAAGAACGTTCCAGAGCCTCGAGGATTACAGCTTTGGGTGGACCTACCAAAGAACGTTAGTCCAATACGTATGCTGCTGCGTGACCAATAAATTTACGAACGTGCTACAGGTCAAGATGACGGTAAGTCTGGCAGGGCGTAGAGGATCTAGTCTTGATCATCACGTTTGAAATAGGAACCGAGCTATCAAGAACTCGACCCTGAGGCGTACGCCGATCGCATATGCACTTTGAGAGCCTTTCTTCTCTGACGCTGGACTTTACAGAATTCCAGTTGCGTATCCCGAAGGCAAAGATGGAAATATTAGCATCAAAGTCATTAGTGGAAAGAGTCACGGCGTTGAGTCGCCTGTGCGGCCACTTGGTGGGTGCTGGTACTTCCACATGATGATGAAGAACGGCGCAACCATGTTCCAGGACATTCGTATGTATTCTTTGATACTACACTTGAAGTTCATTAACACTGTCGACAGCTGCTGGTTGGACAGCATTCCTCTATAGTATGTTGGCCGAATATGTTGGCTCTATCAAGGGCTGACCCGTCTCCTTAGTTTTGAAGGGTGCAGTGAGCGTCGGTGAAAGCGGTCCTGTCCATGATGCTTTCCACACTCTCGTTCTTTCCAACGAGAACGGTGAGACTGGCGTGCAACTAACATCTGCAACCGACGACACTTCGTTTGTCTTGGTATGTACCCTGTCTTCACAGAGGACCATTCCTGATTTTTTTTCCGGGAAAGATTGCTGGGGAGCCTCTCGATCAGACTGTTTTCCAGTACGGTCCTTTCGTCATGACGAACCAGGAGGAAATACAGAAGACACTGATGGACTGTGAGTGGTTCGCTGGAATGTTTGATAAGATGCTCAAAGAATGTCCATACTGATATCCAGACCGAACGGGTCGTAACGGATTTGAGAAAGCGCACACGTGGAAGAGTAAGATTGGAAATATGTGAGAACCCCTGTACGCATGATTGTGTTCTTGTTCTACGAAGAGTAAGCTCCTTTACCATAATGTTTCATGATTTAATGTTGACGCACGTTCGCAGTTCTTTCTAAAGGTTTCTTGCGAATGAATAATACTTGATCCCATTGCAATAGTACTGTAGAGATACTTATTTACATATTGAGAGGGCGTAAACCTCTTTCGAAAAACAATATTAATCGATTCGATGTCATGTCATACCATTAATAACGAAAGTTCGTATTGGCTCGATAGCTGTAAATTTTCGCCAGAAAGTTTTGGTTCTATCATAACAGTAGTGGACGCAATCGATGAAAGGTACATCAAGCCCTGACACACGTGTCTTTTGTTGAATGAAACCGGGAGGGTCAGTGCAAGTGGGGAGAGGGCCCCCAAAGAAAACATGACATCTTGCTCCGAGTCTATTATTGTAGGTCATTATTTCATACGTGCTCCAATGGTTTCCTTGTTTGAGACCCCTGGTCAGATGTACCATAGAACCACCAGTATGTCAGATTGCACAACAGGCGAACTGGTTTTAGTGACCCAAGTTGGCAACAGGTGATTCAGTGCGCATTTGCGCATTTCATACAAATTCAGGGGCAACTCTGAATCGGTTACCTGTGGGAAATTAGTCCTGTCTATGTCCTACGGCTGCCTTCAACCAACGATCGGAGCTCCGAGTGTCCCAATGAACGGTAGTCCCTCTGGAGATCTGATTTCGAGGATTCCATTTCCGCGTACTCCCTCCGACGCTAACGGCGCGGGATCTGCATGTTCTGATCCCTCGAACGAGCAAGTCGCTCTTCCGATAATCAACACAGTTCTTCGAAACGTGTCTGTACTGATCAAGGACCAGGAGAACAGCAAGTCCAATGCGCTCCCCACACCCTAGATGAGCCACAAGCGCACAAATACTGGGGCTGCCAGTGACCTAGAAGTTCAAGCACGGCGCACGTATTGGTTCTACGTAGGCACTCATCGTTCAAAGGGGACTCTTGGCAGTTATTTTGATTCTCGGCGCGCGTTGATCCACACTGAGGTAAACGCGCGTTAACCCCGATATATAGAGTTCATCGAATAAACTTGCAAGAAGGTAGTCGAGTGCACTATTACAATTTCCATTCAAGATCTTCAATAATCCGGATAAATGACTGGCCGCTGTCGCTTCTGGTCCCGAGTTCTCGAAGAGATCTTCCATGTTTCCCACCGGGGTCGTATATCAGACCTGAAAAATTCCAGAGCACAACCCGTCCACCCTTCCTATTATTTTCTGACCCAGACTCATCTATCCATTTAACCTGGAATGAGTTTTAGTTTAACATCCCCTTCAATATTAACTATCGTGTAGCACAGAGTTCCAATTATTAGCGGATTTAGATCTGGGAATAATTGAAACTCTGATGGACTCGCGGCCTATTGCAAAGGTGGTTGAACAAAGCCGCAGCGCCTTTCTTCGGAAGCAAGCTCCCTGCACCGGCCACACGAGCCTCCTTGTTGTATGATGTACGGTGATTTCATATATAAGGAGGCGCGTGTGCATGTCCTCGATGCACCATCACTGGTGCTGATTAACGCCCTTAAAATCTGTGCCAGATTTTACGGGCGTTTTTCAGACGAAAGAAACAATACTGATAACGAACCGCAGGATCTCAACACCAGGGAGTCAGGTTCCTTAGAGTCGATGACAACTCGTTCATTGACTAGTACTTTCTTTTTCTTCTAGCCGAGAGCCTTTGGATTTGGAATGTAATCTTTGCAATTGGCCAGTCTCGCTTGTTCAACATTTCCAACTAGGTAGGGAACATGTGATTGCTGTACGTATTCCTGTGGTCATGAACAAACATATACAAACACACGTTGAAATTTGATATGCAAACGATGGTAAGTATAAGGTTGGCAAGGCGAGATTCCTGCTGAAAGGCCCGGTGATAATCATAGGCCGGTTCAATCCCATTGTGGATTGCGCGCTTGTTCCTGATGTGACAAAATTGTACAAAAGCAGCCCATAAATAACACGCACCCTAGTTGTCGAGAAGTATTTGTTAGGCGATGATGAGTGTGGCTTGGCAGTGACACGATTCACAGAAGCCTTGAACAAATCATAATCATCTCCCACATGCCGTCATCCTCAGCGCCTAGCACGCGCCAGCACTTGTCGACTATACGTTCCATGCTATTCGGTGACGCACGTTTGACCTTAATGGCGCCCATGGTTGCCAGTTGATGCTGATAGTATCAACATGTCATCTCCGATGTCTTCGCTCAGTGAAGGAAGAGTGACTGCGTGCGCAGTGATACAATTACAGCCTAGTGCGAGCTATTCAAGATGCTGCGAGGAACGCAAATTGATCGAGTTCTGTTAATTTCACCTTTTCGTAAGTAACAGCCTCGAAGCGGAGTATTGGCAGTTGCGGAAGGCGCTAAGGCTATGCTGCGAACCTCGGTAAGATCTGGCATGAGTATGTACGTGTGTAGGTTACGATACAGCCAAGCCACAAGTACCCGAAACATTGCTATTTGTGAAAAATCGAATAGTACTTAACAAATGATAGGCCATCGATATTTGATTCGGGCGCCGCGAGGTTCGGTTCCTTCGTGAGCAGTTGCGGCGGCCCGCACAATTTGGAACTTCTGTGAGACCAAGCCTACGGAGAAACGTCAAGTAACAGCTGGCTATCAAGCCAAGGCTTCTGATATGCATGCGATACAGGATTTCGAAGTTCATACAGGGAACCTCGAAGACTAGCCAAGTCAAACATCTTAGAACCGCCAAGGGCGGGCCAGTGATGTGGCACGATAGCTGGCCAATAATCGGCTTTGTGATGACGATGATGAATCGATGATCCTTGGCCTGGCCAGACAAGGCCACGGGTGCATCGGAGACCTTTCAAACAACATTTTTAAAATAACCTGTATGTGACACATCGAAGGGTGGAGATGGTTTGAGTCATTTTCAAACGTGCGAAGTGAGGCCAAGCGCTGACTCCATCATCTAAAAAAGGAAGTCAATGATCTTTCATAAAAGCTCTCACTTTGTTTCCCGGAAAACGCCAGCACTAGTTGCACTGACAATACCGCTTTAAATCGCCCAGCCACATCCGCAACCGCTTACTAGAGATATTAGTAACCACCAAGGACCAGCTATTATATAAACCACAGGGCCTTTGTACCTTTCCCCGAAGTGACTTATCTGTGCCACCCCACTTCTTCATAACTCACCTTTCATGGATCGCTTCTTCGCTCCAAACACTTCAGAGGCGTTGGCCCACACCCAGTTAACGTATGTTCAATTCCTTTTACGGTTCTAACATGACCTGATCTCTGTGTGACATTCCAGTGAAAATTGGTTCACCTGGGACCAAGATCATCCTTCGTTCAACGAAACCCTCGTTGCAGGATGTGCATCCTACCAAGCATTCACGCGCTACCTCTCAGGTTCTGACCTATTCATCGTACCTCGCTCCCGTCGCGAACTCGAAGGTGTTTTGTAAGCATCCTTTTTTTCGAACTTTACCCTCTCTTATTCGCTTGCTTGTCAGGCGACGTTACGCATATGATAGCATACATAATGCCATAGCGGTGTCACGCCAAACCCTTCAAAGAGGTGGATACAGCCGAGTTAGTGGAGCGCTATTTGTCATTGGTCTCTAAGCTGACCCATTTTGCCTAGACTTGTTCCCTCGCAGAAAAGTCAATTCGCGACGTTCTGAATGCGAATGACAATGCAACCGTCCTACTCAATTTGCATGTGCCGCAGCCCGAAACGTTCACAGGAACGGACGTTTCCCTACCTAATTCAAATACCCGCATCAGGACTTGATGCCATTTTGCTCGCATCGGCTCATTTCGTTCGACCGTTTATCCTCGGCTCCCCACTGATATTTTTTCCACCGTGGCTTGTTGGGATCTTTGTTTTCGTTATCCTCTGGGTCTCGTTATCTATAATCGCATCTGTAATACTCCCCACAACCAATCGCCTTTACGCACTCTGTATGTACCACTGCAATTCAATCATTCATTGATTCGATTCATTATCTTGAATTTCGATGGGTTTGTCATTCAGGGGATCCCGACCAATGCGTTTGTGCGGTATTATATAATACCATCTCGTTTGGTATATCAGGCACAATAAGTGCGCAGCGTGTCACTTATTCTCACATTCCCCGCACGCACTGACTGATGGATCGACTGCACTCCGCACTCCGTAGTTACTCACGCAACCAACTATTTTTTGGCCGCCGATCAACAATGTAACCGCTTGCTGACGCTTGTGCGAAAGCAGCAGTCAAATCAATACATCGGAGCGGCGGGCGGAGAAGAAAGGAAACAGAAATTTATAGACTGCGCGGCGTAGGGCTAGCCCGCACTGCTAAATGGATCTTTTCGAGACTGGCAGTCCCTGTGAGCTTGCCATTACGCATCGGCAGAATGTGCGAGGGGCCACGGTTCTAGGGATATAATTTCTAATCTCTAAGCTGTACGGCACACCGCACGTATTGGAAGCTGAATAATGTCCAAGTCTGCCACTAATCAACCCACGGCCGTGCAACGTTTGAACGGGAATTAATATTAGGTAGCACTTCTTCTACAAACTAGAGCACACATCCCGCAGATACTGCGGGGCGGCACATAGATACTCAAACTAGACGCACACGTTTATTAACTGTTATCCGCCCAACAGCCTAGACCTAGACGTATGCGAATTCGAATATGGTTATCTCCCCATCGGCTGCACGCGTAACACCTACTAGTTCCTGCTCGAACAGGCACGTGAGATGACAGCGGACATGACATCTGAATATTCAATGAGAACAAGCGCCGTGACGCTATCAACGTTGCGAGATAACGTTGGTGACAGACTTCCCCATGCTGAATCTTTCATCAGGCCTTACCACTATGGGCAAGCTGAACCAACACACCTGTGACATATGACACGTTCAGGGAATTATCCAGTTCGCGCAGTACTGAATAGGTTGTTATCTGTCGTCATGCAAGGGTCACCCTAGATTGCATCGCCCCTGGCAGGTTCACACAAATGTAGATGAAATACTGCGTAAACACAGTAAGATGAGTTTGGTTGTTACGAACACCGATCACCAAACACAAACGTATCAGTGCTGTGCTCATAACACATCCACAAGTCTCTGCCATCTCGACATCTTACCCTCGCGCGCCTTTTCCCTCAGTGTGAATAGTTCCTCTTCCTCATCGATCTCCCGTTTGCCTGTGATGAGATCGACCTTGGATGATGGTATAACTCGGGTCCGGTGACGAATTTTATATCCAAGCCAGAATATAAAAAACAATGGGACTGGGAGGTACTGACCTATATTAAAGACTGTGAAGAACCCTGAAAACGTGGATGTGAATACCCTCACGTGATGAACAGTCCAGGCGTAAAGGGTAGGAAAGTATTGAACCCTGTAAAACACGTTATCACGTTGGCTTCATTTCATATAACCGAATACGCCAGGCTACCTTTGAAGAGAAGAATTATTCCAGTTGAAACGAGAACGAACCAAGAGCCAAGCGGTTGACACGGCCCCTTATACGGCAGACTATCGCGCGAGATGCCTTGAGCCTTGAGCGCCTGCATAAAGCGTCTACACCTGTTCATGCGATAGTTACCAAAGAGGAACGACTACTCACATGTGACTATAAGCGATGGTCATCCAGGTGATGGCCCCAAACGCAGAAAGAAGGTTGACCCCATATGCGAACACTGGTCCCAGTATGAATCGATGTGAGGTCACTGGCTAGATAGAGCTCACCCGTAGAGCTTGAAGTGCTTGCGTTCAGGAACGTTAAGCTGATGAATAACGATACAAAGAGCAAAGACACCCAAGGAACACCTCTTTTATTTACTTTCGCGAATATCTGGGGTGCCTTTCGTTCTATCGCGAGACCGTAGAGTGTCCGGGATGCGATGTATAGATCACTATTGGCAGCACTGATGGTAAAGAGGAGAATCATTGCATTGATGACATGGTTGAGCCCTTTGATTCCGACCAGAGTGACGCCTGAACGGAATGATAAGGTTAACTCTATGGATCAGGAGATCCGTAATTGATGACTCACCAACAACGAAGGGTGATGCTGCTGCCCCTGCACGCGAGCTATTGGCAACCAATAGTTGCTAGAAGTGGAAAGAGTGAAAGTAGTCAGTTGTTTCCTAATAGGCTTACGTACAGTGCTGGTGCTCGGCACGATAAGACTAATCACAAATACGCATCCGATATAGAACACGAAGATACGAAAAAAAGTCGACTTGATAGCTCTGGGAATCGATTTCCTCGGGTTCTGTGCTTCTCCAGCCGTTACCGCAACCAATTCGCTGCCAATGTATGCAAACAACGCAGTGGTCAACGTGCTCCAGAATCCAAGGAAGACCGCGAGTTGCTCATTGTGCACCTGGTCGACAAGGTAGCTGCCCATGGGTCCATTTGGTTGCCGCCAGTATCGGAATCCAATGCGATCATGTTTGGGGTTTCCTCCGAGATCGATGATAATCCCAAGAAGAATCAGGCCCATCAGGGATACGATCTTCAGGCCGCTCATCCAAAACTCCAATTCTCCAAAAAATCGTATACCAAGCAAGTTCATGATAACAACTGGAGATATCAATAGACGGTTCAAGGAGATGTTGGCTCAACTCACCGAGGACCATGTACAATGCTACAAGTCCACTACAATGAGAATCAGGTCAACATGTTGGATAGCGTTCGTACCTGCCCAGACCTCGATGGGCACCGAGAGCGTCCAATATTGCATCACAATGCCAGCTGCATTGATATTACTCGCAGGAGCAATGAGGTACTTGATAAGGTATACCCAGCCTAGTGCGAAACCAAGGGCCGGGTCCACAAAACGCGTTGCATACCCAGCAAAACCCTTCTTATGTGGGAGATACGCAGTCATCTCCCCCAGGGCCGCAAGAGTCAGAAAACAAATGAGACCGACGAACAGGAAGCCGAGACAAAGACCAAGGGGACCACCCTGAACCAACGCAGTTCCGGAGCTCATGATTAAACCTGTGCCGATAGTCCCGCCTAGCTGTGTCTCGGTTAGCTTGGTAAGTAACTGAAAAGCGGGCAACCGACTGCTATCATGGACATTTGGCGGGCCTTGAGTCCACGGTGCAGTGTGCTCTCATGTGGGTCTTGTAGATCATCCGCACGATAAAATTTCTCGTCTACGTCCTCAGTAGCAGACCCACTCAGGCGGCTGTTGGTCATGATAGTCTCGAGAGCAGGAATAACTGCAAAAGATGAGAAAAAGTCATGCTAATATATTACATCTCGTAATTTCCTTGCGTACAAATTCTGGAGGGGTATACGACTAAAATAGCCAGGTATACACGTGGTCACTGGTCACTGGTCAGTCAGGTGCGTCGGTCGGCAACAAGTCTCGCAAGATAAGGGCAGATATACATACATAGATCACAATTTATGCCTGATTTCTTTCTTGGCAATTTTGCTGAAGCGTTCAGCAGGTATTCCACTACTAAATCTGTCTGCTTGAGCATAACTCTCTCGTAGATTTACGGCGTGGAAGTCATTCTTATCGTTCAGACCGGCTTTGATGAGGGTTTTGATGGCGGAGATAGAGGCAGGAACTAGACCATCAAGTTCCTTCTCCAGATGTTGGTGAACTGCAGAGTGGAATTCTTCTGTTGATTTCGATGGAAAAATCTTGCTGAATCATTATCAGCATGGGGTAGGAAAAGTCGGATGCGGGAACACACACTTAACGAATCCACATTCAAGCATCTCTGACGCGCTAATCTTCTTGTTAAGAATGAGGACCTCGTTTGCTTTGGCGATTCCCACTTGACGATAACATGAGGAAAGGTCATAAGACAATGAATTCACTTACTGCGGTTGACAAATGAAACACTAGCTCCTCCTTCCACTGCAATGCCTGGGAGGGTGCAAGTCTTCAGCGTGTATCAAAGAAAACAATCAAACACGCGTACCCAGGAATGGGAAGCCGAGGTTCAACCAAGCTCCTGGTACGGCGTATATGAAATCAAAGTTGCCAAGGAAAGCTACGGGAACCTATTAGAGATGGCCGGTACAGCATTTATGGTGAACGTACCAGCTGCTATGCCTAACATCAAGGTCGTTACTTAATCCGTTCGCAAGACATTTAGAAAGGAAGTTGCATACCCATAACCGGGCCATTTAGTGCCGCAACGAGAATTTTGCTGTGACTATAGATCTTTCATCGTAGGGATAATCAGTCGACGATACTATGGAAGGGTAAGTATTGCAACGTACTGCGTGTGTGCAATCCGTGTTCGCAGCCACCACTCCATGGACAAGATGATCCCTCATCGAGCGTTGAGTCGGAGGATTCGGAACGTCACGGTTCGTGCCTTGTCGCTTCACGTCCGTACCACTTTTCGAAACAGTAAGCACTATAAGGAACGAAACGCTTGCTCTGTGGACTGCATACTTACGCGCAGAACCACTTCCCATTTGCTGTGTAAAGATAAGTTGGTGTAAGAAGCTACTGCTACAAAGTTGAAAATTTGCTTACCTTGCCATACAGTTGCTACTACATCTTCTCTCTTATCGATGGCCCGTAATGAGTTGGCAAATTCATCATAGTCTGCAAGGCGATAGTTGCTCAGTGAACGTAGTTTGCTCAAGCACACCGCAAACCTTCCGATGTCAGCGCATTCAGACGGTGAGGTTCGTTCAAGGTTATCGTAGCGATGCCCTGAGAAACATTCACCGAGATTTTACTTGCAGGCATGGTTAAGATGGTGTCTAAGAAGGTAAGGATTTGATCACAAGGGGATGAAGAGACCTTGTAAGTAATGTGTCTCGAATACACATGTGTATGAAATTCTATGAATGAATGAATAACCGGTTGCAACCGGTTCCGGTGCGGCGTATAATTTTCTCGACAAAGGTAAATACTAAATATTGACTTCAATATCTTGACCTACTCTCAACTTGAACGTCTGCAGTGATGATTATCCTAGACTGCATCTCTAACACGAGGCAGCGAACATCATGAAAGACTCCCCACTACAAACGCCTCCATGACATTATTGACGCATCAGCCCATCGAAGCATTTCTCTAAATTAATAGCCCAGCTACCGTGACGACCAGGCTGGTGTTGTGGGCTGAATTGGGGCTGAACTATTTTGAAGTACTAGGCCTGCACTGCTGGCAGAATCACAGATTTTTTTGATCATCGTGCTAGAAGTGTCTAGATGGATGGAAGACCACTAGGCCCGATAATAACATCGATTCAACTTGAATGTTCCAAGTAGTATCATCGTTTGTATCATGATCCCGTGACTATATTCCCATCCTGCTGCAGATAGCGGCAGTCAGACCGCTCGGCCCCTCGTCAACACGTTCCACAAAGTCAAATCTTCTCCCGATCCTTTCAAGATGTCCTTCCCGTCCACATCCCAATCCAGGGCAACTTGAAACTCCCGCGGTTCCGCATAGCTGCATGTCTCGAGGTTCTGCCCACAACACTTCACTCTTCTCTTCTTTTCCTGCTCCGCACTGAATACGCACCACTGAACAAACACCTCCATCGCATCACGAAAGTCCCAAGCCTTATCTGCCAACAATGCCGCCAGCGCGAAGAGACCGTCCACTTCCTGATTGCTTGCCCAGTGTATGTATGCAAGACAGCGCTATGCGCTTGAGAATGAACCAGGCCTCGGGCTAATCATTGTCGTCTTAAGAATCTGTTGAACAACCGAAGATGCATCAAACGTTTGCTCCGCTTCGTCACGAGCACGCACAGACTGGAACAAATATTCAAAATGTCACACCACCTGTAGACGACGGATGAGTATGAACGACGCACCTATACCCTATCGCCTTCAGCTGGCTTTTAACTGTCCTCGCATCCTTCCTGGACCAATGCACGGACATCACGTGACTAGTAGGAGCACATACTAGTAGCATTTCACAGTATATACCTGTGAGTATGTTTCATCTACCAATAGGGCATCGCCCCAACGGACAATAAATACTGATCTAAAAAACATTTTAGACATCTGGGTATCCCTGGTCCATCACCTGCCCTCATTGATCATTGACTGGGTCCAGTATAGTGTCCGCGGTGATCCGCTCAGACATCCACTCAAAAGGAATGGGTATCTTCCAGGCTGCGTAGGGAAGACTATCAGAGACCCTGGCTTGAATGTTTCCCTGGCCTCTACCTTCAGAATATTTTTATCGGTCTCCCGTAGGCAGACCAAATATAATGACTCAGTGAGTGCCGCCAATAAAGTTTACTGTAGTACTATAAACCGAACAGAATGAAGTCAATTGTTTCTTCGCTGCATAAATGATTCGTCAAGTTCGGAACGTCAGTCAGCGCTCATGATACTTAGAGACTGGCTTCGAGGTTGTATGAGAGTATATTCATGAGACCTTGAATAAGCTTTAACTCAAGCCAAACTTAGAAAGCACAACAGAGGAGTATCAAGCAACGACCCCCCATAGTATAGTACTGCTAATAATACATTGCACCCCCCCCCTTCCAAATTACCTAATCGTCATCTCGTGTCTTCGACCCAACCTCCTCCGACGAGTCTCCAAGTTTGAAGCTAAAGCGCTGAAGCTTGAAGTCTTGAAGCGTTCTCGAAAGTCCTTTTACTTTCCTTAGTTCTCAAGTGCATTTGAGAAATCGTGCAGAATGCCTACTGCAGTCAACGGTATAGCTACCAAATCCAATGCCAACGGAAAGGCCATTAAATCCAAAAACCAGCTTCGGCGAGCAAAGACAAAAGAAAAGAAAGTTCTCGCTGCTCAAACAACACCTGTGCGTTTCATATCTGTCTGAATTCGAAACAGTGAATCTATGGAATTGAATCATGGCTGCAGGAGCCCAATGGGAACTCTGACACGGTGAAGCAAGAGGAGGATGGGCCTTTTGGCAATGTCGAGTACGTGATTGAGCAGCTGGATGTCAAAGATCCAGCTCTTGTGGTCTTCTCCGACATTTTTGCACGTTTCCAGGCTCCTCAGGACTATGAAGAGGTGCGTCATATAATGTCCACCCACCTCCACTCCCTTAGTTCACGCAATATCTAGGCAAAGGATTCGGAACCCACAAAAGGGGAGGTCATCTACTCAGACGATGATATGGAATCAGATGCTGGTTCAGACGCAGAGGAGAAGAAACCTCTTTCGAAAAAGAAGCAACGCAAGATGGCCCGTTTGACGATTGCAGAGCTTAAGCAGCTGGTGGCGAAACCCGAGGCAGTCGAATGGACGGATCCTTCAGCCGCTGACCCAAGATTACTGCTCCATCTCAAGAGTTACCGCAACACCGCTCCTGTTCCTGCGCACTGGAGTGCAAAACGAGATTACCTGCAAGGAAAACGTGGTATTGAGAAGCCACCATTCCAGCTCCCTTCTTATATAGCAGATACGGGTATCGCGACAATGCGAGACGCAGTCAAAGAGAAGGAGGCTAACATGTCGTTAAAGGCCAAAACTCGTGAGCGGGTGCAGCCGAAGATGGGCAAGGTCGACATCGACTATCAAAAGCTACACGACGCCTTCTTCAAGTTTGCAACAAAACCAGTGGTTACTGGCTTTGGCGAGATGTAAAACGTTTGGTTCTTTTCATTTCACTTTCGCTTATTCTTTTGCTTGTCAGGTACTATGAGGGGAAGGAGTTTGAAACGTCGCTGAAAGAGAAACGACCAGGAGATTTGTCGCCAGAACTTGTTGAAGCGCTATCGATTCCGCCACTCGCACCTCCACCTTGGTTAATTAGCATGCAAAGATTTGGCCCTCCTCCGAGCTACCCGACTTTACGGATTCCTGGTCTCAATGCACCCATACCAGAGGGGTGAGTGTGGCACATTTCGACGAGCTCGAAGTCACTGATTACATCTTAAGCGCTCAATGGGGTTTCCATCCCGGTGGATGGGGTAAGCCACCGTTGGACGAGTATAATCGCCCTCTATACGGCGATGTGTTTGGTGTATTACCGAAAGTCACTGATGCGAATGTACGTGAAAAAGTTTTTATCAAATACCTTTCTCTTACGCTATTCTTCACAGATTGGTGAGCCAATTGACAAGATCACGTGGGGAGAGCTAGAGCCGGAGGAAGGCAAGTTCATTTCTATCATCCGTATTATCGCAAATGCTGAGAGAACCTGCAGAGGAGGAGGAAGAGGAGGAAGAAGAATCGGAAGAGGAGGACGAGGAAGAAGCTATGGAGGGAGCACCAGTCGATGGCCTTCAAACACCTTCCGGCCTGGAAACGCCATCCGGCATGGCCAGCGTTGTCTCCACTGTCGCCGGGGGACTTGAAACACCCGACTTCTTGGAGCTGCGGAAGACGTCTTCCAGACATCCATCAGACGTCTCAGAGAGCGGACCACGGTCACTATATCAGGTTGTGCCGGAGAAACAAACATCCGTGCGCGGGCTCATGGGTAGTGAGCGTGGATATGACGTCAGTCAAGTTACTAATCCGCACAACCTTCCCGTGCTTGGGGAAGAGCGGGGAACAAAGGCACGTCGAATTAGTTTTTAAATATTCGACAAGGAGACTGATCACTGTTACAGCGTAAGGCAAATGGTGTCGACATTTCTATCGATGCAGGCGAGATGGAAGGCATGACGGAGGATGAGCTACGACGAAAATACGAGCAACATTCACGAGGTTCGGCAGGAGTAGCGGGATCAAAAGAAGACTTCTCAGATATGGTAGCGAAGGAAATGGCGAAGAAGAAGCAAAAGATGGATCGCGAGCGGGATTCAAAGAAGGGCAAGGAATTTAAATTTTAATCCAGCTCTCAGTGTCTGCGCTATTCGTTGTACATTTGCTATTTTCCTGCAGGCTTGTAGTATCGGTTTATCATTATATCTCTTTGTCTTTTGGCCTCATTATGAAGTTCTTAATTTTATGAATGGCGCCAGAGGCATATATTTGATGGAATTGATGATCATGCATAGGTTTATGTCAACGGTTGTGTGAAGAGTAGGCTGTGCATTTCGGCGCCTAGTAGTAGTTGTCAGCTCTGATAAATCTGCTTGCAGTTGTGCGGAAAAAGTGACTTGAACTAGGCACGCGGCGCCTCCCCTTCCACTCGTTTCTCTCTCTTGCGTCGGATATCATATTCCTCAAGGAATGTCGCAAGTGAAGATGTGAGTCCTCTGATTTCTACTGGTACCGCCACTCAACAAGTATTCTCAGTGCGCTGCAGCCACCCCCAAATGTCGATTTTGTCGTTGGTCAGTGCAAAACTATTATGCTTGAACCTTTTTTATGACACAATACTCTTAGGCTATCCCGGCATACCACCGGCCGCGAAAGATCGTCCACAAGCAGCAGTCAAAGGTGTACGTGCTCGCTCCACACAACAATTGAGTTGACTCCTTATATCTGTTAGGCTGTTGAGGTGCGCGTGGGGCCTCAGGGCGCCAAAGCAAAATGGGTCCGTGTTGAGCTCAAGAAGATCGAGACACTCCCTGGCGGTGGTCAGACGAACTCCTACTTCGACTTCGTCGGCTCAAGTCCGATAAACCTATGGCAGTCGAGTGATGAATATGGGTTACTGCAGTCAGTGAGTGGTGTAGTCATCCCTGTGTAAATATGTCGGGGGCTGAGAGCTAGCGACAGCAAGACCTCCCGTTCCATATCCGTATACCTGAGTCCATTCCGCCAAGCATTGCACTTGAAAGAGGCGGTGAGTGGCTGCGCAACACAATTCTTGTTATCTGATGGTGTCTTTGCATAGCTGGCATCCGCTATGAGCTAGTCGCGACTGTTTGTACTCTTGGGAAGAAGTGGGTCTTCCAGTCAGACCTTGAGTCGCGTGAGCTGACTTTCCATCTGCAGAGGTTTCTTCCGCCGCCGTAAAACTGTTGTAACATCTCAAGCCACTACTATCATTATTGACAAGCACGAACTCCACTCAACATGGCCTGTATACGCACAACCGGAATCACGCACCGTCAAACAAGATGGTGTACATCTCACAGTGGAACGCCAACGAACATGCTTTGGACCAGGCGACCGTGTGTCTGTCATGGCTATCCTCAAATGCGACTCAGTGCATCCAATTGTCCTCCGTGGATTCGAATTTTCTCTCAAGGAAACAACCATATTCCGTGCTAGTACTCAGACTAGCAAGCGCAGTGGTCCGCAGTCGAAAACTGGGCTGGTTGGCGAGCAAAAGGTGCCTCTCAACGTCACGTTGTTTGGTGGCATGCAGCACAAGGCAGAAGTTGGGTGTTTAATCCCGAACACACATACCACTACCACGCTCAACGCTGCGAGGCATATTGACATAACATATGCAATCGTAGTCAAAGCGTGGTATAATTCGATGCAGGCAGTTACTATCGAGCTTCCTGTTATCGTCTCGAATTGGCCAAGGTGAGGACTTCAGTTAATATCTTATAGTATATATCTAATTGTAATATAGGAGCGTGTCCGAGGAAGCCGTTAGGTACGTGATACTCGCTGTTGCAACTGATCTATACTAAAAACCATTTCAGGCGTATTGGCGTCGCCCCAAGCCTTTGTATGACCCCATCAAGCGCTGCAGCCACGGTCCCGGCTCGCCCTCTCACCGGCAACTCACAGATTTCTGACTACAACTCCTCCACTCAAGGGCATGGGCGCACACCCTTGACACCTCCGGCCTCATCTATCAAGTACAATACTACTCCCAACGCACAAAATGGCGATAACCAGCACGACGATCTTGAAGTGGATGAGGTCGGCGCTCTCCAGAGTCACCAGTCGCGTGTGCCAGGCACAATAGACCAGCCAGGCTACGGCTCGTCGGCGCAAATTCCCATGGGTAGTATTCAGGAGGACAGCGCCCTCGCCGTGCGCCCTGCTGGTGGCTCGGGCCGCAGACGACGTGGCTCGGCTGTTGCTGCTTGGGACGCAAAACCGCCTCACAATCACTAATATCAGTGATCGGGATGCAGAGGTACGGGAGGCTGTGGAACAAGCACAGATAGCTGCCAGACAACAACAACCGACGACGCCACCGATGAGGGGTCAACGTTCGTGGCTCTCCGCTGAGGAAGAGAAGAGGAAGCTGTATGAGAGTGCAAGGGCTAAGGTTGAGCAGGTCCAGGGTAGTGCTGTCATGGCTCCCCAATCTAGTGAAACAGTGAGTAGATTCTAGTTAACATCCCAATCTCCTCCGCTAATCTTCCTTGTAGTCTCCACAACCGAAAGGTTCTCCTTCGTTCCGTGCTGCCTGGCCAACAGCAGAAGAGGAGAAAGTCCGTCTGTTCGACAAAGCTCAAGCCACTGCCAAACGCACTCAAGCACTTGGTGCCTCAAGCCACAGCCGAGATAGTTCGGAAGCCAATGGCTCGCCTGGACTCTCAACACCCTCTCGTAGCATCAATGCTCTGTCAGCAGGTGCCGCCCTCTACCAGCACGCACTATCCTCCATGAATAAGAACCCTACAAGCCACACAAGCCCCAATGCCAGTGCGAATATTAGCCCCTCACGGTCTCCCAACCCTCCCTCACCACCTCTTTCGACATCCTCCAAGATCGTTCCACACTACCAGTCCGCCGAGGAGGAGAAAGCTGCCTTAAAGCGGTACCATGAAGCCAAGCTCGCCGTCGATCGGAGCCAGAACACCCAGTACGCGACTCGCGAAGGAATTTCGTCATCCTCAGCAGCACCGGTTGCTTACGATACTCTCTACCCTTCATCCAGCATTTCTCGGAGCGTGTCCTACGGCGCGCAGCCAAGTGGGTCTGATATGCCTCCGCCGTTCGATGGGCCGAATGGCCAGCCACAGTATCTGAATGAAAAGGAGAGGCTGAGGAGGCACCACGAGGCACAGGATGCGGCCGCCATGGCTGCACAAAGTTCTGCTGCCGCTGACATGTCGCCCTCATACACTGCTTCCCCATTATACTCTCCTCCCGCACAATCTTCTGTAACTAGCGCCCTGTCAGAGAAGGAACTACTCCGGCGGAGGTTTGAGGAACAAGACGCTGCAGCACTTGCCCAGCAGCAGCCTCAGCCTCCCCCTCCACGAGCCGTCAATGGCTCACGCCTCCCGCCTCCCCCCGTTACACCTGTAAATGGCTTAAGACCACTCACAGCAGCAGAGGAGAAGGCACAGCTACGTGCCAAATACGCCGCCGAGGAACAGCAGGCCAATGGCAACGTGTCCGCATCTGCCTCAGGTTTCAACTCTCACCACCGTTCGCCATCGAGTGCTGTTCCCTCGCCAGCACCACCTCCTCCGCTCATGCCACGTCCACCCGTTGAGTATATCCAGGAGACTCAGGAGGAGGACGCTCGCGTGCGGTATTACGACAGCATAAGCATGGGAGTTGACAATTCGCCTATGCGAGTTGGGTCACCGTCAGGGATACAGCTCGACATACGCCCGTTCACGCCGTTCAACGTTGGGCTGTACGACCCTGGCAGTCCTGCGGCACAGCGGCTTCCACCGCCACCTCCCTGGCCGCCGCAGAATTGATTTCTGCATTATGAATAACCATCTCAACGGTTTATTTCTTGGATTTTTACCACAAGCTATTAATGCGTTTTCCTCGTTCCTTCCGATTGTGCCACTGACAACTCGGTCAGTGTATTTCTGTCTATCGTTACATTTTTCGACGTATTACAGCACTACATATGACGCTAACGTTATAATAACAGAGTGGTAGCAGTATCATTATAGCTCTACAGTGTTCTGACATTCCTTACGCACATCATGCCACTCATCTTGCTATTTATTCATCTTTTCCTCTTAGTCCTACTGCCCGCTGATGATGATGTCGATTCTGTCGGACCCGAGAGTGAACCAACATCCGCTATGTCTGATTTGCGCTTGCGACCCCGCGTGGCGTTCGCACTTTGGGCTGTTTGCATCAAAGACGTAGTAGCCATGTCCACGCCACCATCCTGAGAAGCAACCCCGTCAAGGAATGCGTGCATCTCTTCACTCGGCACTTTTTTGTCCACGACTGCTCCACGCGCTGTTGACGAGTCCAGCTTATCTGCCAACCTCAAGCTCTCTATATCTGTATCTTCCTCGCCCTGGCCTGTATGCCCAGCCGCATCATGTGCCAGATCCATTCCGTTAAGATATGAGCCGATGTCGAAAGAATCCTGCCCCGAGCCTACTCCATAGGGATCATCGAGATGCGGTTGCGCGCCATCAGTGGCGTCGAAAGTCGACGGGTCAAGGCCGAGGCTCTGAATAAGGGAATGGATATTCGTCTCTAGCGAGTCAACATCTGTGTTGATCTCATGTGCTGTACAGTAGGTCTTCTGCAGGTGATCGTCGTGTGCTTCGAAAGCCGCTAGGTCGGCGCCACCACTCTGCGGGAGGAGGGAGTATGAGCCAGGGTAGTCGGTCTGAAATGCGGCAGGGTCGTACGGCATCAGTTGGGCTGGGTTGGCGTTTGTGTGCTGCTGGGGCAGCTGGGATTGTGGCTGGGGCTGTGGCTGAGGCTGGGGCTGGGGCTGGGGCTGGGTGGGGAAATGCTGCTGCATGATGGACTGTGGTATCATTCCTTGCGTAGGTCCATCTGAAAACGAGAACCCTCCTCCACCAAGAGCGGCTATCAGTTTTCTGCATCTGCACAGGAGACGAAAGCACCTGGGATAGTGCGGCATGGATGAGGGCGTCATTCTGTGGGGAAGGCGGAGGGGGTGTTGTGGTTAGGGAATTGAAGGCAGGCGCAGAGACTGAGTGGTGAATCGGGGTAGGGCGAGAGAAGGAGTTATTTGGCAAGGTGGGTGAGGCGGCATTTATATTTGATGGGTTTGGATTGATGGCGTTGGCTGTAGTGGTGGTGTTGATGGGAGCGGTGTTGGGGCATGACGTGGTATTTGCATCTACTGAAGGTGTTGGGGCATCAGGAAGAGAGGGTTCAACGGACGCAAATCGGGGTGAAGTATTGCACGAAGGTCCATACTCAGATGGGATAGCGGAAGGTGTGTCGAGAGCTGCGAAAAAATCTGCAAAATCATGTAGACAGGGCGTCAATGCCGAGACACACATGCAAATAGAGGACGTACCCATTTCAGAAGACTCTGCACTATCTATGCTGGTCCTCTGCTGGTCCTCTAGGATCTCAGTAACGTCAATGCCCTTCTTTGCACCACTACCCCCGCCATTGCGTCCATCGCCAATCATCAACCGCTGTGGTTTCCTCGCGACGATCTCACCCCCCTCACCACCACTGACAACGCCACCTCCACCTATATCATCCTTACGTATTGGATTGTCTGCATGACCGAACACTCCTGCGAGGAATTTGAGGATACGATTAATGGTGTCCTGGTGTTTCTTATGCCTCTCACGAGCAATGATGGCTTCCTGCCAAAGATGTTGATTGGAGGACTTGAGGTCGTTGAGGTCAGCAGAAATGGCAGCTTGGTGTCTTTTGATGGCTTGAATACCATTCACGATTGAATTCATGTCCATCAATTGGCCAGGGGTCAAGGCGCCTACAGACGCAGCTGTGCCCACGTCTTTATTGGGAACTTCAGCGACGGCAGCAGCAACATCGGAGGTAGATGCGGTCTGCTTCTTGCGCTGGATAAGGCAGAGCATGTCCGGTTGGCCACGGAGGAAATGGGGGTGCTCGAAGTTCCAGAATTCGGTATCAGAATCCGAACGGAGCACACCTTGTTGGAGATGAGGAATTTTGTGAAAACCCATACATGTTGAGTTGGCGGACAAATGAGGAGAAGTTCTTGTGTTTGAACCAGCGTCCTAGGACTTCGCTTGCGAAACGCTCTTGGTCGAGCACTATGAGTGTGTCAAATTCGTTGAATATTGAACAGAGAAAGACTGGCGCTGGGACGTACCAAAGAAAGAGTCACCGGTGTCAGACCATCGAATGAGATCGTGGTCTGAGGGGTCATTAACCATTCTATAGAGCAAGATGGTTGTAGGATGTCAGGACTACAGCATCTGTGAGATTAGATTTGACGAAATACGCACTCATATAGTTTCTGGAGAAAGGCGGGGCACGAGCTGACGTGCTGGCCTGTTCAGATGCGACGAGCTAGCTCTGGGAGCTACTGCCAGATACATTTGTTGGTCTGTACTCATATCGTAGTCGATGAGAGACGAGAGAGTGACTTTTGCTTTCGACAATCTCGGCCACAAAGAGCCAACATGTCAAAACATTCAAACCGTAACCTTGTACATACGTCACCCGCGCTTGATCTCACTGCAATAATTTGACTAGGACTACGTACAAAAGACGTACGGTATATATGCATGTGAATCGGGCAAGTATCCTAAAAATTATATGGCTCCAGCCGTCTGATACACTTGGGCTGTGGTCTCTTCCATTCACCTGTGTTTGGATCTGGCCATAAGGAACCATTGTCCCACTGGGCTTGAAATGGTGGCTCATCACCGGGAAACCCAAAGGGCCAAGTAGGTAAGTAACACATCTCCTACATGACGAGGTCAGTCATTTCACAGAAAAGTAACTTGTCATTGTTACCTCGAAACCACAAGCCGGTCGGCATTTCACCCACACGCTCCTGTCTAACCAGGACATTAACTGTGTCACATCTTCCTTCCATTCACCCATGAGAGTACGTATGCGATCAGCTTTAGGGCGTTGTTCCAGAGGATACAGGGGGTCCACTCCAGTCATCATTCCAGAAGCCCACATCTTCGTGACGACACGGCATATTTCACGCGTAGTTTCCCGTACCGCCTGCAGGAGCAAACGTTCAGAGGGCATCAATGTCGTTCCATGAGCTACAATGGAGGCCGTGTGCGATGTAGCACATTCCCGAAAAACTTGGTGCAGCCCACGAATTTTTCGTGTTTGCAGTGACAGAGCTATAGGGAGGTAGAGCTGCAAACACAGTGTAGGGCAAAAGCACGGTACGCAGTCGCCTCTGGACTTGTTGTGCGTGGCCAAACATCGACCTATCGTCCAGCGTCATGTTCACAAGGTACTGCATCATCTCCAGGCGACTGGCATATCTATCAACCACCACCCGCAAAACGGTCTTCCAGTCAATGCCGCTGGTTGTCACGGGTGGTTGTATCAACGCTTGAGCTAACCTGTCTTGGACGCGTTCTATATCCTCCGATGATATTCCTTGCACTCGATGATCCCATCGCTCCAAGCCTACACGGCGCGGCACCAAGGAGGGAACAAGAGCGGTGTCGTAGAAAGAGACTAGCCCAGAAAGATCAAGCATAATTCGGGTTTCTCCTGGATGCATTTCGCGCCATGAAGTAGAATGCATTAATTCATAACAATAATGCACTAATGTCCGAGCATAAATCAGACCTATGTCAAAACATGGACATGGTCGCTCACCAGTATCGAGGTTCTCTGGCGGATCCGTAGGTGAGCCGTAACCGAAACGAGTGCTCTCGAGATGTAAGAACGAGACGACCTCCATGTGAGAGGTGAAGTCGCAGATCATGACTTCACTATGACCGTCGTTAGTAACAAATCACCAAGGAACTATGTGTGGGTTCGCACAAATTCATTTCCATCCTATAACACTCAAATCAGCATCGGACATTGATCCATCTCAAAATATGATGAACCTCATAAAGCCATTCACACCATATTTCTGGCCCCATTTACACAGATCCATAATGCGCTGCTCTTCATTGTCCACCCACTCGGGTTTCATCTTCGACCACGCCACGAGATCCTGGGTGTCCATCGTGCCCCTCAGGGATGTTCACAGCGCTGCTTCCGTCAAAATAAAGCACTTTCATCGGCCGAGTGACTTTAAGGGTGAGGTGCCAGCACCCTGTTTCGATTGACCCATGGCAGAAACCTATGGAATGGTCTGGCTCTACAGACACCCATTCCAGAGCGGTCGGTAAATGGGGACCGGTGAGGGCTCCATGGTAGAGGAGAGTGCCTACGGGAATGGTCCCTGGGACTATTGTATGACCTGCAGGACGTAAACGATGAGATGTGACATCTGCGCGATGTTTAGTGTTTTCAGACATACCGATACGATAACGCGTGTTGGGCCAGTGTTGAAGCAGGGAATTGGCCGTTTCGAACACCAGATGTCCTGTCGCATTCACCGCAGGCGCTTCACCGAGATCCCATTGTCGAAGATCATTTTCGATCCCCGTGTAAAAGGATAACGGTGCTTGACTCGACAGAGGTGTTTGTGCGGTCAGGACCCGTTCGAATGCAAAGAAAAGCCATACAGCTGTTGCTTTCCAGGTAGACAGCATTCCGACAAAGGGCCTTCGAGTTGTGAGCTTAGTGACACATTTGGCGCTACATCTTGTGTCCAAGGCGATCTCCAAAGTCCGACAGCGCTCAAAGCGAATGAGTTCAACAACGCCGCCTAATGCGACAAAGGGGAGACTCGAGTCACTCAACTAAGCCAACAGTGTGATTTCCTGATTTAGCCTGACTGTCACGCTGCGCTCATGAATTGTGAATAGCACGCTGTGGTGCTGTTCTATTGACATAGAAACGCCTGGAGTAGATTCGGAAGGGTGTATTTTACATATGTTGAATTTTCTATGTTGACAGGTTCATGGGAGCTGGGTGGATCTTGGTTTCAGTGTCCAAAAACCACTCATTTTGGGTACACTTGCGCAATATTTTATCTCAGGAAGGCTCCACAGCGTCGATTTAGATTTAACAGGCTTATTGATCATACTTGTCCTGCGGCTGTTCCGATTGAAATATATGTTGATTTCTGAGCTCTGAAGTGCGTTGCGCATTACCCATCGATTGTACATTACGGCTCAGGTGATAGTATTAGTGAGGAACTCCTAAACCGCCGGTGTGTCAAGCTCCCAAAACCTTGTACATACATCGCCCGCGCTTAAAGGAAACTCTACTGCAATGATTTGACAAAGACCAGGCAAGTATCCTAAAAACCATATGGCTCCAGCCGTCTGATACACTTGGGCTGTGGTCTCTTCCATTCACCTGTGTTTGGATCGGGCCATAAGGAAGCACTGTCCCGTTGGGCTTGAAATGGTGGCTCATCGCCGGGAAATCCAATGGGCCAAGTAGGTAAGTAGCACATCTCCTACATGACGAGGTCAGTCATTTCACAGAAAAGTAACTTGACTGTGTTACCTCAAAACCACAGGCAGGTCGGCATTTCACCCACGCGCTCCAGTCTAACCAGGACATTAACTGTGTCACATCCTCCTTCCATTCGCCAATGAGAGTACGTATGTGATCAGCTTCGGGGCTTTGTTCTGGAGGATACAAGGGGTCGACTCCAGTCATCATCCCAGAAGCCCACATCTTCGTGACGACGCGGCATATTTCACGCGTAGTTTCCTGTACCGCCTGCAGCAGCAAACGCTCAGAGGGCATCAATGTCGTTCCATGAGCTGCAATGGAGGCCGTGTGCGATGTAGCACATTCCCGAAAAACTGGTGCAGCCCACGAATTTGTCGCGTTTGCAGTGAGAGAGGTATTAGGAGGTAGAGCTGCAAACACAGTGTAGGGCAAAAGCACGGTACGCAGTCGCCTCTGGACTTGTTGTGCGTGGCCAAACATCGACCTATCGTCCAGCGTCCATGTTCGCAAGGTACTGCATCATCTCCAGGCGACTGGCATATCTATCAACTACCACCCGTAGGACAGTCTTCCAGTCAATGCCGCTGGTTGTCACGGGTGGTCGTGTCAATGCTTGAGCTAACCTGTCTTGGACGCGTTCTATATCCTCCGATGATATTCCTTGCACTCGATGATCCCATCGCTCCAAGCCTACACGGCGCGGCACCAAGGAGGGAACAAGAGCGGTGTCGTAAAAAGAGACTAGCCCAGAAAAATCAAGCACAATCCGAGTTTCTCCTGGATACATTTCGCGCCGTGAAGCAGAATGCATTAATTCATAATAATAATGCACTAGTGTCCGAGAATAAATCAGACCTATGGCAAAACATGAACATGGTCGCTCACCAGTATTGAGGTCCTCTGGTGGATCCGTAGGCGCGCCAGGAATGAGGCGAGTGTTCTCGAGATTTAAGAATGAAGCGACCTCCGTGTGAGAGGTGAAGTCGCAGATCATGACTTCACTATGACCGTCGTTAGTAACAAATCACCAATCAACTACGTATGGGTTCGCACAAATTCATTTCCATCCTATAACTCACATATCAGCATCAGGCATCATTGACCCATCTCAAAATCCAATGAACCTCACAAAGCCATTCACCCCATATCTCTGACCCCATTTACACAGATCCATAATGCGCTGCTCTTCATTGGCCACCCACTCGGGTTTCATCTTCGACCACGCCACGAGATCTTGGGTGTCCATCGTCCCCTCAGGAATTTTCGCAGCGCTGCTTCCGTCAAAATAGAGCACTTTCATCGGCCGAGTGACTTTAAGGGTGAGGTGCCAGCACCCTGTTTCGATTGACCCATGGCAGAAACCTATGGAATGGTCTGGCTCTACAGACACCCAATCCAGAGCGGTCGGTAAATGGGGACCGGCCAGGGATCCGTGGTAGAGGAGAGTGCCTACGGGAATAGTCCCTGGGACTATTGTATGACCTACAGGACGTAAACGATGAATTGTGATATCTGCGCGGTGTTCGGTATTTTCAGACATACCGATACGATAACGTGTGTTTGGCCAGTGCTGAAGCAGGGAATTGGCCGTTTCGAACACCAGATGTCCTGTCGCGTTCACCGCAGGCGCTTCACCGAGATCCCATTGTCCAAAATCATTTTCAACTCCCGTGTAAAAGAATAAAGGCGCATGACTCGACAGAGGTGTTTATACAGTCAGGACCCGTTCGAATGCAAGGAAAAGCCAAACTGCTGCAGCTTTCCTGGTCGACAGCATTCCGACTTACAGGGCCTTTGAGTTGTAAGCTTAGTCATATACTTGGTGCTACATCTTCTGTCGAATTCGGCGGTCGTCATCCACAAAGTTATAGTTATCTTGTACCAACATTAGTGAATTGATGAGTCCTTGATATTGTAGCCGTGAGAACTATAGAAGCATGTTATTATGCTCCTGCTGAATATCACCATTTATACTCGTAGAAATCTGTGTTGTTGATACATAGGCATGTATGTATGTAAATCTAGACTACAATGAGGAGTTTGTGAAAATATCGCGAAGTTGCAGCATCATAGCCAACAAGAGTTTCTAGCGTAATTGTATCCTAGGTATTGAGCATTCTCATTTGTTGTTATATCTGGTTTAAATTATAAAGCTAGCTAAACCTTTCTCCCGCAAAGTTGCGTTAACACTGAGCGTCAAATGTATATTAGTAGCGGAGCTTGTGACCAAGGTGTGACATAGCAGCATCATAGCCGGTAACACGTCACACGGTAACTGGGTCCAGATTGTTGAGCATTCTGACACATACTTCAGTCATTTTCCAACGTAGAACCAGTGCCCCGGATGTGCCAAAACCTTGTAGAAACATGGCCAGCCAGTCCTCGGCCGGTCCATGTAGAATACATGCTGGCTGGCCTTATATAGTCCACTATATATAATGTACTAGCACATGCTAAAAGCATGGCTGGCCGGTACATGTAAAGTAGAATCATGGCCGGCCAGTCCTCAGCTGGTCCATGTAGAATACATGCTGGCCGGCCTTATATAGTCCACTATATATAATAATGTACTAGGACGTGCTAAAAGCATGGCTGGCCGGTAAATGTAAAGTAGAACCATGGCCAGGCAGTCCTCAGCTGGTCCATGTAGAATACATGCCGGCTGGCCTTATATAGTCCACTGTATATCATAATGTACTAGCACCAGCATGGCTGGCCGGTAGATGTAAAATAACTGCTGGCCAGCTCAATTCATTATCCTTAGTATCCTTACCTACTACTAGATTAACATGTAGCATTGGTGCTGGCCGGTCTCATATCCCCCACTACTTTTGATAGACTATGTATTATATTGAGTGTTATCACAAAGATCATATATAGGCCAGCCAGTACAGTACTACAGTACTATTCATTAGTACTCATTGCATCTACCTATGTAGAAGCAGGCTGGCCAGCTTATAGGCTGAACCTAGTGCACCGGCCAGTCTGCATCTACCTATGTAGAGGCAAAGCTGGCCGGTTTGTAGGTCTAAACCTTTGCACCAGCTGGTTTGCACCTACCTATGTAGAAGCAAGGCTGGCCGGCCTGTAGGTTTGAACATAGTGCACCGGCTGGTTTGTATCTACCTATGTAGAGGCAAGGCTGGCCGGTTTGTAGGTCTGAACCTTTGCACCGGCCAGTTTGTATCTACCTATGTAGAGGCAAGGCTGGCCGGTTTGTAGGTCTGGACCTTTGCACCGGCCGGTCTGCATCTACCTATGTAGAAGCAAGGCTGGCCAGCCTGTAGGTCTGAACCTAGTACACCGGCCGGTGTGCATCTACCTATGTAGAGGCAGGGCTAGCCGGTTTGTATTAGGTCTGAACCTTTGCACTGGCCGGTTTAATTCTAGCCCAAGCCTTGACAAGTAGATATAATTATTGTACTTAGCAATAAAGGCAATGTAGGATACAAGGTTATATCTTCTGGGCTTTCTTAGAAGGTTGCCTTGCCCTACCTGATCTTCGGACCTCGGGCATAGTCCTGCGCTTCTTAGATTTACTTGATGAAGCTTGGGGAATCATTCTCTTCCTCCCTTTCTGCACCACCTCCTCGACTTCATCCTGCTCCTGCTCCTGTTCCTGCTCCTGCTCCTGCTCCACAACCCTATCCATTTCCTGGTTCACCACTGCTTCCAGCCCAATTCCTAGAACCACTGGCATTGCAGATGGTGCCCCTGAGATTGGAGATGTCTGTAGTGTCTCCAAACTGGCCTTCAATGCAGCATATGACACATGCACATTCTCAGGGAGATAAGATCCTCCCCAAGACCAGTCAGCCCAGGTAGGCAAACCTGAGCATTGCTCTGAAATTGGCTGTTGGACAAATGAGCTATGAGATTAAAACATAGCTCTGAGTCACCCAACCTTTTGATTAGCTAACATTGCGAGATCCCTAACAGCATCTACAAGCTCCAAGTAGTTTTCAGTCTTGCTAAGAGATTCTAAAAACATATATCGGTCATTGATTGCAACGTCGTCTGGGGTTGTCTGGTTGGAGTGCTCGGCTGGTTGTGTTCTATGTTCTGTGGCATGAGAACCACTTAAGGAAGCCGGCCGGTCTTGGTCTTCTTCGTCAGAGTCAAGGGCACTTACTCTTCTCTTCTCAGACTTCCTTTTTTGTGCTTCATTTCGTACATTCGCACGCACATCACCAACCTTGGCCTTGATAAAAACAACTAGCTTTTGTTCTGCAGCAGAAACATCGTTCCCAATGCTTCCAAAGCCGATTTACCTCCTCTGTCTTCATATGAGAAGGGTCTTTGACCACAAATCCAGTGGGAACTGAACCAGGTTCCAAATAATTGGATGAGCTGGCAGTTATCACACCCCAAGGCACAGGTCTAGAGCCACTGGTGCAAACTTCTACAAACCAATGAGTCCATCAAATATCACCTTCATATTGAAAATGTGAGATCTTACTGTATGAAGCATGAAATATGCCTCTAATCAATTCATGTTGGCCCTTGAGGCCAATGCCATCACGCGTAGGAAGTATTGCATACCCATCATCATCTAGGATAATTTCAGGTATGACAGGTCCATTACTGCCATCTTCATTGTCTGAACCGGCATGGTCTTCATCCTCTGAAGGGTCTATCAATTTAAGTTGACAATCAGTGACCCAATTATTTAAAACAAAATCAAACACGTACAAAATTCGGTCTTGGACCATTCTGCGAAGGATTCAAATCCAGCCGAAGTCCACTCCTTGATACCTCCTGAGCTGACAGAAAACCTCTTCCTGGTATTCTGAGGCTCGGTTTCATGGCTATAGTTGAGTTAGCCTTGAGACTTCAATGATGATTGGATTACTTACAAAGTGACAGACAATGTCTGACTAGCTTTTTTCTTGTGACTCACGAGCATGACTACACGACAACCCATGGTGCGCCTGATTTGCTCTGAAAAATCTTCCAGAGTTTTCTTGAGGTAGTTCTTACGGTACCTTAGGGCAAATATGAGACTGAAACAATAGTAGATTTCGTCAAACTTATGCTGCTTGACTTTCTTCTGGTGCCCCCTCCTTGTTCCATTTCTTCATGGCTGACTTGACCTCATGCTGTTGTGAAGTTGTCATGTTGCCGAACCATTCCCTTGCATGCCCTGTTCGATACTTGATCGAATGCTGCAAGCCCTTCCTTTGCTGCTCGGCCTTGTCATACGCATCAATTTCCTGCTTAAATAATTTTTGCGCCACATCCCATTCAGACACTGTTTTCTTGTAGAATGATACCTCCTTGGGCCGACTTGTGGCCTCTCGTTTCCGTGCCTCTTCATTGTCTTCACAGATTTTGGCATAGTATTGCTTTATCGCCTGTAGGTAGCATTCATGTAGATTTAAACAACTAAATATAGTACACCATTAAATAATCATTACCTTTTTCAAGGAAGAAGGCAAGGTTGAATCTTCCTCTTGTTGCTCATGGGCGGCCAGTATAGCCTTGCAGATCTTTTTCACCACACGTTTTTGAGAAGATTTTGAATCTGCGGTCAAAATGGCCTTTTGGTGATGATCAAGAATTGATTGAAACCTAGCAGTCCAGTCAGAAGACATTAAGCCAAAAAAAACAGAGATGAGACTGCGAGTAAGCTGGTACAAGTAGGAGGGTGACCGGCCGAAACTAATTTGAATATGAGCCACTGGAACAATAATGTGTGATGGTGTTCTTACGTGAGAGCCAAGTACATTCAATCAGACTGTTAATTCACATTGCCGTCACCATGGTTAATTCGTGGTATCCACATGACTCAGACATGAGCACAAGATCAAGATGACGGCTGAAAGTTATACTTCAATCAAGTTAGGAACATAGACGCTGTAGGTAATAGAAACGACTTCAAATAGTTAAATTGAAAATCTAACTACACACTAGGGGCGTAATCCAAAACAGGTCCAAAAAATTCACTGAATTGAGACATTAAGGTAAATAACTCAAGACAAAAGCATATAATCAGCAACCTCATCCTCATCATCATCGGGGATACCAGGCATGGGCGTCAAGGCCATTGAAATCCAGCATGAACTGGGCCTTTTCCTGCCAAAAGGATCCTTGGATGCGCCGGTTGTGAGAATGTATACCCTTTCCTGCATTTGTCATTCTTGCATTCAAAGACATAGTCCTTGTGCATGGAGACAGAACGCCAGGCATTAGCCCACCCACACTCTGGGCATTGGACCGGCAGGTACTGACCCCATGGGCGAAGTTCAGAATGCATCCAGGAGAACTGAGTGATGGTCAATGAATCAGAGCCATCGGGCATCAGCAAAAACACATCACTATGGTGCCCCAGCTTGTAGGACTGGCCTAGCATGTCAGGGAAGACAACATGAATGGGCAGCTGCTCAATAATTACCAGTTCCGCAAACGCTAGCAAAAGGTGCGTTGTGAAACCTGGTTGGAAGCAGACAGCATTGAAGCCGATAGTAGCCATCATCTGATGGCTGGTTTACTAAGTTAGTCTATGAGACGCTAAGGTCAACCAAAATACTCACTCTATGACCGCCTTTTGCAAGCATGCAAATGAGGTCGCGTTGTTGATGAGTGCGCCACAAGAAAAAAGCCACAGGTATGATTCACCCGCCCCATGAATCAAGGGATGCCAAGGTGAAAGGAGAACATCAAGAACCTTGCAATCCAGTGAGCAAGTACCACATGAGTCAATAGCGGTCACTTACAGAGTGAACACGGGCAGAGACATATTGCTTCTTCCCCTCATACCCGACAAACAGATTGCCATGGTCGTTGTCAGTATGGTTAGTGATTGCAATGACGATGCGCGGCCAGTCCGAGTCCAACAGCGCCTGAACCATTGCACTTGCCTTGGACTGGTAATTCTCGATCTTCGAGCCACTGCCAATGTCGAACACAACAGTGCGAAAGTTGAATCCACCACTGGGGAAGTAGGGCCGAAGAAAGTCGGAGGCAAGTTCGAATCAACCGCCGGTTGTGTCGTGGTCGACAAGGACAAGATGCAGCATGAGGAGGGGTGCCGAAGAGAGTTGAGAGAGGAGCGAGACCTCCAGGGTACCATGGATGGGGAGGAACGAGGCAAAAAACGGGTTTTCCCTTCCGGTAAAAGCCCTACAACTTCAAGTTAATGCTGGTTAGAGAGAAAAGGACAATAACTTACAAAATAGGGCGAGTAAGACACATGTCCATGGTATTGTCCTGCCACATGGCAAGAGATGCAGACAAATGTGACATTGTCTTTGGTGATCGTGTGTGCACTGGCAGGGGGAATATCCATGCAGCGTGAGCACATCACGCGTGGGCAAGTGTTGCAGAGGAAGAGGCGATTGTCTCCAACAGAACCGTCCCTGCAAATGAGACAGAACTGCAAAAGAAAACACAGGTTAGTGCAAACAAGCATGCAGCAATCCACATACCTCATTGTGGTGGAACGGCTCACAAACCTCGATCTCCTTCGGCGCAGGAACCACTTGGGTGGTTGACGGCAATGGCAACACGATTCGTGGCGCGGTGCCACCAGTGGACTTCTTGCAGGTTTGCTTGGATTTGACCATGATCGGGCTATTAATAATAGATGGTTTATAATTAGTAAATGACACAAAGTAAACAAAGTAAACAAGACTTACCAGGATAGTGTAAACAAAGGTAAAGAGAGAGTGCTCAGCGTACTTAGAAAGAAATGAACCAAGTTGAGATTGGTGTTGGTTGATTTTGATAAATAGATACAAACAAACGCGTTGCACAAACAGATGCGTTGCACGCGCCACAGTGTCACGTGTCCAAACCACAAATTCAACACGTCACATTGTTAATTCCACAAATTCAACATATGATGCAGACTCGCTGTGTCACATGTTGAATTTGTGGAATTAACAATGTGACGTGTTGAATTTGTGGTTTGGACACGTGACACTGTGGCGCTGCAATGCGTCTGTTTGTGCAACGCATTTGTTTGTATCTATTTATCAAAATCAACCAACGCCAATCTCAACTTGCCACAAAGTCAACATGTGACACAGCGAGTCTGCATCATATGTTGAATTTGTGGAATTTGCATGTCACAAATCCATAAGTCAATAACATTGCTGATTGTTTGTCAGCGCTTTTGTGTTTGTTGTGTCAACAAACAATGACAAACTGACCTTCGTATATGAAGTTCAACTTCACTTCTCATGGTTCAATCTGTCCTTCCACCATCCTCTTGTCATCAACCATACTTCATCTCTTTGTATCTTTGTGCGCTGTTATTCCGGGGTGACTTCTGGTGTACTCCTTTGGGTTCTTGCAGGCTGCAGCTGCAAGAATTCAAAGGTACTACTACCTTATAGTCGCCCTTCCAAAATTGTAAGTCTTGATTTTTGGTGCACCTACTTACTAATTGTTTTTATTTACATGTACTATCTTTCTCTTGAGTTCCCTGAAGGTAAGTATTTCCTTGCTCTCATCCGCTTGCTAATATCCGTTCTACTTAGCATTATGTTACTTGGGGATAGCGCAGTGTATGCCGCTTGTCCTGACAGTCGCCCTTCCAAAATTGTAAGTCCCGATTTTTTGGTGCGCCTACATACTCATTGTTTTCATCTACATGTACTATCTTTCTCTGGAGTTTCCGGAAGGTAAGTACTTCTTTTCTCACATCCGCTTGCTGATATCCGTTCTACTTAGCATTATGGTACTTAGGATAGTGCAGTGCATGCCATTTGTCAGTGGCTCCTGCTCTTTGGGACTGGGGATAGCGCAGTGCATGCCACTTGTCAGTGGCTCCTGCTCTTTGGGACTGGGATGGCGCAGTGCATGCCACTTGTCAGTGGCTCCTGCTCTTTGAGACTGGGATGGCGCAGTGCATGCCACTTGTCAGTGGCTCCTGCTCTTTGGGACTGGGGGATCAAGTCCTTGCCTCTTGTTAGCGGTTCCTAATGGTAAGCACTCTCTCACTCATGACCTCAACTCATATGCTTCATTCTACAGGACATCCCTTCTTCCTCCTGCTCTGTGAGACTGGGATCAAGTCCCTGCTGCTTGCCGGCGGCTCCTTCATTATGGTAAGCGCTCTGATACTCATGACCTTAACTGATCTGCTTTGTTCTACAGGCCAAGACCTTCGTCCATGCACCAAGCGCTCTCACTCTCCAGTTAAGTAGCTGTCTTCTTTCAAATTTCGCTCTAACATCTACACAGGACAGTAGTATATTTATATTTATTACCTATAATTTCACTTGGACTGTGAGGCTTTGGTGAGGAGGGCCCCCTCATTGAAGTCTCGCAGCTCCCCTTTTGTAATTTTTACTTGAATAATTTGAATAATTGTAGTAATTTTCGTCGTTTGTAATTGAAACTTGGCCTTGCTTCAAAACTTAATTTTTGGCCAGCTGAAAAGTTACGTGACCGTGTGTAGATTAGTAAGCAAAGTCGCCCAAGCCAACATCAAGTCCAACAGAGTTAACCACACCAGGTTGGTTAACCTCATAGGTGCCATCATCTATATGTTTTCTTAGATAGATAATGTTCTATATCTGAGTTAGTTAACCATGCCATGTATAATATAGCCATGCCCATGTATAAAACAAGTTTGTGCGCCTCACCAGGTTGAATACTGATGGTCAACAGACACATGCCAAGTTGGTGGCCAATGAGAACACCATACTTTCAATACTGGCGGCCATGCCAGGTTGGTTAACTGATAAGACTTCTTGCCAGTCCTTAAGACCCTGATATTTGCAATATCATGTGGGCCACCAGTATTGAAAATATCAAGTGACCTTAACTCTTACAGTTTGAGAGTCCCTGCCAGATAATGGAAGCTTGCAGGAAGAGTACCTGGAAGAGTACATAATAACTGTTCCGTCAAAAAGGTAAACCAACCTGGCATGGCTAACCAGCCAGGCATGGTAAACCTCAACTCTTCTGGTTTGAGAGTCCCTGCCAGATAATGGAAGCTCTCAGGAACAGTACATGATGACGGTTCTGTCAAAGGTAAACCCTTAACTCTTATGGTTTGAGAGTCCCTGCCAGATAATGAAAGCTCATGGGAAGAGTACAGGTAAACCAACCTGGTGTGGTAAACCAACCGGGCATGGTAAACCTCAACTCTTCTGGTTTGAGAGTCCCTGCCAGATAATGGAAGCTCATGGGAAGAGTACAGGTAAACCAACTGGGCATGGTAAACCTTAACTCTTATGGTTTGAGAGTCCCTGCCAGATAATGGAAGCTCATGGGAAGAGTACATGATAACTGTTCTGTCAAAGGTAAACCCAACCAGGCATAAGGACTGGCAAGAAGTCTTATCCTGCACCAACCCATTCATCAACAGGTGGTTGTGGTCCAGCAACCACAGATGGTGGTGGTCCAGCACAGATAGGTTGGTCAGTATTTGCCAGGTTGCAGACCACTACCTATCAAAGAAAAACATATAGATAGGTTGGTCAGTATTTGCCAGGTTGGTGGACCAGGTGGTTGTGGTCCAGCAACCATAGATGGTGGTGGTCCAGCACAGATAGGTTGGTCAGTATTTGCCAGGTTGGTGGACCAGGTTGGTTGTGGTCCAGCAACCACAGATGGTGGCGGTCCAGCACACTGATCAGGAAAAACTGTTGTTCTATATAGGTGCTACGGTCTGTGATAGCTAGTATAGTGTTGTATAGACTATAGGCAGCTGTGGGGCTCTATACAGCACTATAGAAAACTTCATGTGATATAATTAAAAAGAATTTTACCATAAAGTTTGATATGCGTATTTGGAAGTAAAACAATTAAGAAAAAGGTATCACATCTATCTAAAACACTATCTGAGGTCCATTCAATTGGTAAAGCTGTACGTCCAAAGTTTGGTATGAGTTGGCATGTCTGTCTAATAGAAGATAGAGATATAACTTGGCCTGGGGTAAAGCCATCTGCGTTAGATAGACATTTTTTGACAAGATACATTTCATGATAATCTTCAGCAGCAGGCTTTAAAGGTGCATACCACTCAACATAAGCCAGTGGATCCTTAGTCCAAGCAGGAGTAACGGAGCCATATACTTGTGAAGGTAATTTGAAAATGACCTTCAAGCGACCAATTCTTGTACCTATAGGTAGGGTTAAATTACTCACTGGCATAGAATATTTAATAACTTGAAACTTACCTTTAAGACCAGTGGTTTCACAATCTGAAGTATCCATCACAACCACAGTGTCAAAGCGTGCAGGTTTACCTCCTAAAGAGGGTTTGGCTTTGACTGTATCTGTCTCCTCCTGATCAAAATCATTGTCGTTTCCTAAGGAGTCAAGACAAAACTTGAACCCATGATAAATGTCTATATGGCTAAAAGGTAGATCCATGTGTCGTAGTCGTCCTCTTGAGTGTGGATCAGAAAGCTGTGAATTGAGATACGAAATAAGATCTTTTCTTGAAGCCTTGACAGTTATGATCTTGAATGACATCCAGAATGTGTCGCCTAGCTTGATGAGGTCTCTTGGTTAAAAGGAGTCTTTGATCCCCAAATCTAGAGTGCGCAAACTCCTCCTCCTCATCCTCCATAGACATTTTCAGATAACTCTGAAGGAGGAAACCTTTTCCCTTCTAGTTAGCCATGCTATCATCTGAGGCTTCTCATTTTCTGCCATTTGACGCATACCAAGCTTCCTTGCAGAAGTCTATATGAAACCTCTCAAACATCTCCGTATTATAGTTGTCAGTGGTGCCAAAGTTTTTTGATGTTCTCCAAATAATGTTGCAGAGAGTGGAATTTTGGGATGTCTAGGTTGTCTCTGACTCCAAGATTGATAATAACCTCCTTGTGTTGGTGGAAGTCCTCTAGAGCCTTTTGCATATATTGGAGAGTGGTGTCGTCATGAGTTGGATATTGAGCCAGATATATGAAATCCAGGAGGGAACGATATGCCTGGATAACTCCTCTTGGAACCTTGCCAATAAGACAACCTAATAGCACTCTAGCCATATGTTTTCTCTCCTTGCCTCCTATTTGACCCATACCAGACCAACCATTATGAAAGTGTCCGTACACCATAACAGGGGGGGAGTGCTTTTATACGTCGGTCCAATTCTTCTTCATCCATAAGTTCTTGACACCACTCCACAATATGTTTGAATACTCCTTGATATAATTGATGGAGAACGTCTGATGTTATTGCCAGGTGGATATCACAAAGAGGAAAATCAAGCCAGAATGGCTCAAAGACACCTCCTGCAACATCTTGTGACATGCAGTGCTGACGAAAAGCTGCATTGGAATTTGTGTTGGTATTGGCTTCATTGATGACAGAGGTTGTCCATGACTGCGTGCGTCTAGCAAATTGTTGAACTTCTGCTAACTGGTCCGCTCTAGCTTTGCACTTAGGACAAGTCCCGTACTTGGAACATGTAGCCAAGCATTGCTCTGGATAGTCGGCCACATAGCAAGCTATAATGGGAAAAACTAGACGGACTAGGCCATCCCCTCCTGTAATCTCTACTCCAGTCCTTCCTGCCTGCTTCAATGGCTCCAAAATGATGCGTAGGGATTCATGGAAAAGTCTTTGAGTTCTAGAAGACGCTTCTTTGACAGACAGCTCCTCCTTCAACACTTTATCCACTGATAAGTAGCCTATCAGTATACAGGCATGTTGTCCAGGTTTACGTCGCATGGCTCTGGGTATATTTCCCAAAGTTAAGTACACACGGGATATGCAGATTTTGATGCTGAGAATCGTGTGAGCTGAGTTTTGTCTGAGGCAATGATAACAGGTGCTACAGATGCTCCGTCAGGTAGTCTATCCTGCAATGTCATTAATTGAAATGTTACGTTCTCCAAGATAATCTTACACCCACCTGAACAGCATGCCACCATCTTCCACTCCACATTTCATTATAGATCCTGGTTGAATGTGTAGAGTCGGTGAATATAGTTGATGGTTTGTAGACTATATCCCTAGCGTGCGCAGGATTACCCAATAATGCCTGGATAGCATCTAAAGGGTTTCTATAGTGCAGCTCATGCTTATGTTGAGGCTTATCATGGAAGGCAAGATGGGTTGACTGCCATTTAGCACGAGCTGGGATACTGTCTACAGTTTGATGGAGTGATCTAGTATTGTGATACTGAAGCCCTAGACGTTCTCTAACCTAAATGCACATTAGTTGATATGAAAAACTTCATAAATGCTCAATACACTTACCCCTGGAATAGCCAATAATCTGTCAAAAGCCTTGTGTCCTATACCCTCTTGCACTGCCCAACAAGCCACCTCCCAGTCCAAACTGCGAAGCAAATGGATAGAATAAACGATCTTCTTCCTCCATCTCTATTCCGTTCATCTCCACATCATCTTCATCTTCTGTTAAACCAAACTTCTGACGCCATTTGGCATGTAAGTTTTGGTCAATGCGTATCACTTTGCCAGCATGAGGATGCCACTCTGTCACCCTATCATCTTCCTCATCTGGCAGGGAGCGTGCATGCCTGGATGGCCCAGGGACTCCTGGCTGTTCCAGTGGATCATCTATGTCCATAAAGCCCTGGTCAGCATCCATCCATTGGCCTGATATTTACAGTAAGCCCTCCCTCTTCCAATATAAAAATAATGGAGGCGCTACTCACCCTGAGCATTTAGTGGTATTAGTTGAAAAAGCTCATCATCTACTTCATCCACCATTGTGTTTGATAGATCCTCCATTGAATCTTGGTTGGTACTCCCATCTTCTGTATCCAACTCACGACATTTTCCTGCCTTGTACCACTTGCAGCTGGTGGCATTTCGAAGGTGAGCATTAAGGCCCTTTAGGAGTACTAAAAGATCGTGTACAACCAGATGCTGGGACATCTATAAGGCATTGAGGCCTCAGCCAACATACGCATGTGGGATACCATGTATTTTGAAATAGAACAGGGGGATTGACGTTGGTGGGACTTCTTCAGTTTTGATAAACCTTTAAGCTGTTGTCCAATACAAATGAGTTATATTTAGGTCGTACTTATTTCTGGCCCAAAGCTACGCCAAAGCATCATTGGAAATACAAATGTTCTAAACAAACTGCGTGATGCTTACAGACAACAAGGAAAACGTGATGCAAACAGACAACAGGCAATCAGGTAAAAAAGAGCAGGAAACAATGGGATAAGGCATATATGAATCAAATAAAGATAAAAGAAAGCGTCCAATACTCTCTACACAGTAGCCCCAATGACAATCACTAAGCGCAAAAGGAAGTCAACATGCAAAATCAGCCCGCCACTCGCTGCCACTGACACGGGCGGGTGCAACAAGCCTAACTCGATCGCGAGTCCGCATTCCTGAGCCCTTCAAAACTTTTGATGAGCTTGCTGGACCAAGCGCTCGCTCTTCATCAGGGGGGCAGGGCATGCGCGCAAATAAATTGGATGCAATGTTGGCATTTGCGCGCCCGATCTGGTGATGCATAATATTCATACGCATTGCAGGTAAGCGACATGAACTGGTGGCAACTCCTGGGGCGCCTGTCGCATTACGCCACTCTTCCGTCATGGGCACAGGCTTGCAGAGATCAGGATGATCTGTAGATAGAGAGTCGAGTGCACGCTGGATGATACGGATCATGCCTGCATGTGTGACTGCCTTCTCATAAAAGAGAAGATCCTGCATCTCTCTCAACATCGTTTTGATAGCCTCACAGGACCACTCTCTACCCAGCCGCCCTTCCAGAAGTCGGAAACCATCATGATTGCAGAAGAAGCGCTCCTTCCTTGCCGCCTCACGCCAGATTGCAACTTCCTCTGTCGCATTTTCTAGCCAGATCCCAAGGTAATGATCGGATTCTTCTGGGGTGTCTCTGCCTGGAAGTGGCTTCAAGACGTATGGTTCGTTGAACATGAAGGCAAGGCTGAGAATGACGTAGTAGTAACCTTCCAGGTCGTGTTGCCACAACGCGTGGAACAGGCGCTGCACCTGGTTTGTGAGCAAACATGGAATCCACAGCCATCCATGCTCGTGTACCCTGTCAATAATGTACCATTAGGAAGAGATAATGATAGTGGTTGATGCACTAACCGTCAGCTCATAAAGACCCCCACCGTTCTCATCACCATTAGCGAAATTCTGCAGGTCCTCTTCCACATTGGAAGCACCCCATGCCGACACCTTGATTTGAACGAACCCTTTGTCCTCTACCTGTACCTTCGCCACTTCAGGAAGTGCGCGTTTCTTTGAAGTGCTGGGTTCTGGATTTGCGATGCTACTGATCCCCCGCTTTCGCTGAACTTGAGCGACAGCCCCTGCGGGAAGCACACTGGAACCAGCATCAACTTGCTGACCTGCAGAACGAGTTTTAGCAGCTTTGCGTTTGCGAGGCTTGCGAGTTGTGGGCAAAGGGTGTGCAGGGGCGACTGGAATGGCCGGAGTGCTCTGTGTAAGCAGAGGTAGGGGAGACGGGATGGAGAAGTGGGTGAGGTGTGAAGGACAGCAGCGTCTTGAGGAGGTACGGATGACGGGGTGAGAGAAACTGGGTGTGGTGTGAGGGAGAGCAGCGTCTTGAGAAATCGGAGGCAAGGAAGGGCGTGTGTTGTCTTCAAAGATCTTGGGTGGGAGCGGTCCTCGTGAGGAAATGTCTTGAGGGGCCCAGGAAGCAAATGCGTGGTCGAATAGCAAGCCACGTCTGATATTGCTATTGTTTATGTGACCCCAGTCAGACTTGTCGGGATGGACAAGTCCCAAGTTCCACAGCAAGGTATCTGCTTGCATGAACGATAGAGGGAATAGCTCATCACTCTCAGAGCCATTGTCTGAGATGCGGTATGGTGAATAGGCTTGACCATGTGCTGTGCGATACATTCAGTAGCAGCTGAGACCAGTTATTGTTGATACTCACCCCGGATACAGTCCATGACACCCGTCAAAGCTTCATAGATGCATGAAAATTCATAGATTGGCGCACATAGAGGGTATAAGAAGTGTCGAGTAAGAATACGCTCCTGGTAAACTTTCCCGATCCATGCGTTCAAGTCCCTGATCATGCTCGGCAATCATGAGCTTTAAGACTGGATGTCAGGCTGTGACGAGCCAATGCGAGTGTTGGAACATTCCAGGAAAGCCGATTGTGCACGGTGCTCTGCCACGGTAGAGGCCTGGGCTTCCTTGTATTTCAAGGCAAGTGCCGGCAGGACAAATGCAGGGGGGACAAGCACAAGTCCCTCAAAGAGAGATCGAGTTACGCCCTGAACACCTTTCAATCGTAGATAGTTCAGGACCATGCCTTCTGTATGAGGCGTGCGAGATCCAACCAAGTATCTTTGACAACAAATCGACTCCATGTCAGCCATGCCCTTCAACCATTTCTGCAAGGCCTCGCCGTTCGGGCCCGTTTCTCAATGCTTGATTGATCCGATCTTTGGGTAATGTGACCCGACGGACAACAGTGCACGGCCATTGAGGTTGTTGCTGATGAATAATACCATATCGATCGGTACCTTCCCAAAGTGTTTGGTTTGGATGAAACAAATGTCGCTGTTAGGGTCGTGGACAATTGTGGGGTCGAATCCCAGTAGACCTGTACCAACAGTTGTCATGTTTGGAAAACACATAGATTTATGATTGTACACACCGCGATGGGCCAAAGATAAGTACAATACCAGCCTGAAGTATTCCTCACTATCTTCATGTATCCCTAATACGTCAAGACAAACAGATCCACCACGATCAAAAAATACGAAGGTAAACTGGGCACCAAGGAATTGCAAGACCAGGGCAAAAGTACGGGAATCCTGACTGGCGTACATTGTATTTGCCCGTTTCGCCACCTCATCATACCATAGCGGATTTTTGATGTCAACGCCACTCTTCTTCATCTCGCCAATGGTAGTGAGGTTACGCCAATCTTCAGGTAAGTCCAAATCAACGAGGATGATGTCGGGTTTGCGATCTTCAGCCGAGCCTGGAAGGACCTTCTGACAATACTCGGCGGACCACTTTCGATGGATATGAGACGGTCCGAGTAAGGTTAGCACCTCTTCTACCAATCGATTCAAAAAAAATGGCCATAAGATCTTCGGTACTTGGCCCGTTACTTGCGTGTGGCGTGGTGGGGTTGTGTAAGATCTGGACAGGCTATCGCTGGCGTCCAATGATCTATGTATCCGCGTAAGCTGACATGATGTATAATGGAATAGGGAACTCACTGTTCTGGTCGAGGAACCCTTTCACACGAAATATCTTCAGAATCTCCTTCACACAGCGGGGTCAGGTAGGGTCCTCCGGCCAAACAAGATTCTGAAAGAGTACTTCGTCGCGTCCCAGCTCCTGGATAATCCTGCGAGTGACGTCCTTCGCATCGCTTGCGGGCATCTCAAAGTAGCCCTTGTAAGCTTCCTCACTGTCCTTAATCTGACCCTTTGGCTGAAGGTCGGCCTTGAGTTTGCGGGCCTGCGCTACCACTTGGTTTTGGTACTCGTCGTTGTCGGTCTTGGCTATGATGCCTCGCGATTGGGACCTTATCCATCAAAAATTAGCCACAATCAATGGTATGACTCTCCTTGCTCACCGATTTATATGACCTTTGTTTCAGGTGGAAAAAGGGCACAAATGAAGACATTGTATGTCGCAGAAAGTGTTTGAATGGCAGGATGAGGACACAAGCAGAGTTGGTTGTCAAGATGTAGAATGCACAGTGGCGGGGCGCAGGGACAGGATTTACCGAAAGGTTTATCGATGGGATGACAAACAAACATGAGTACTATTGCAAGGGGATACCGCGATAGAAGCAGATACTTACGATTATTATTTTTTCAGAACTTGAATTCAAACACCAGTGCATTGGTGAGTAAGGAGCATTGCGACCGTCGCTCGATATCGAAGTCTTGTCATGACGCGACACATGGGTGAAGCCCATAAGGCGGAAGAACATGATTGGTGGAAAGCGCATGCCGGGCCCCTCCAATCACGGTCCGAACCCTAAATTATGGTCATTCTTTTCGACAGTTGTTCACATGCACGCACTTCATATGATGTGTTATCAAAAGGTGGAAAAACATGCAATGAATTTTGATTTAAATGACAATGCATTATCTTAGTTTTTTTCAATAATGAAGTATAAAGTCACCTTGAGTCATTTGTAACCGCCAGACAGGATAGGACAACTTGTGAAGTGATGGGAATGCGATGAACAACGGAGGTGATGGCATAAGCTTGATGATTTGTAATATCTGTGCAAAGTAAAGTTTTGGCGCTTAGCCTTACGCACAATTCAATTCAATGGAATTGTCTGGATCCAGCACAGGGCCCGTGCCCGTTCGCACCCTTACTTATTCTGCTAACAACCTCTTATGTTTATTGGAAGACAGCGCCAATGATCTTATGCAGATGTTGGAAAACAACATGCCTCTGACCCCCGCATTGCATGCCCTCCATGAATACATGTTTCTTCCACCGACATCCATCAAAGTAACTCTTGCTGCAGGAGGGGAGCCCCCCTGGGCCTGGGTTTGACCCCAATCTACCACGTGTTGCTAATGCTAATCCCGACGATTGTAACCGCGGTGGCACGTCGGTTATGAATACGTAGAGCTCGAGCTCTAGCTATGAAGGATGTTTTGCGCCCCGGAGAGGAAGAAGAGGAATGGGAGGCAGATGGAGAGGAAGTGGGGGCGGATCAGATGGGGGCGGAGGAAGTGGGGGAAGTGCATGAGCATGATGCTGGGACTCAGAGCAAGCCGTCAGTGGTCCTCAAACTCAACGATGAGGTGCATGGCATCGACGTCCCTTAGACGATCCTAGGATTTCTTGCAGCGATCAGGCTACCGCAATCATTGCTGAGCTCGCAGCCGCACATTGTCTCTCTTCTATTCACGATCCACTTCGATGGCTTCAAGATATTGGGAATTTTGTGCAAGTCCCATCTGTGGACGATGAATCTTTGTTATCACTGGTGGTGAGGTGTAGAGGAATGATGGGCAAGGACATTCGTATCAATTTCATGATCATGATTAATTTCATGACACTTGTTTGTAAGTGTCAGAGGTGCGCCATCTAGAATCTTCACTTAGCTCGATTAAATGACACATTTTGAAAGCATCCGCCTCAAGACAGGCTTACACCTGAAAGGGATTTATGAGAATGAAGTCAAAGACCGCCCTTCAGAGACGAAGGTCACTTATCGCACTTTTTTGGGAGTGGCATGCTACTGGTAGCAAGTTCATTGCCATCGCATGTGGTGGCTCCATATATGCTTTAGTACTCATCGCAGGCCTTGGTCTTAGAGTGTCCATCGCATCCATGGTTGGAACCACGCACTTACATCTAGCAGACATGCTACGATCACCTCCAAGGGGTAAGCGGACCTTTTGTCTTGGGCGATCAGACTACTAACCATGTATGTATAGATTCTCCTCAAAGAAAAGCTGATTCTTGAAACGCATTGTACCCACCATCGCACGCATGCGACTCTCCCATCCCTTCAGTATGACCTCAATGTTCTCTCGCGCTTTGATCGAGAGATTCTCCATCTCAAAGGATATCGACTGCACAGACTTCTCAGCATCTGATCGGTTTTTTGATGCCATTATCCAAAAGTGCATATGGCATATTCATATGCGATCTATTGACTAACACAGTCAAATTTTAGCGCATTCACACCACTCCGTAGAAGTGGACATGTTTGGCGCGCTTGCATTGCGCCTGTGCCAACTGATCTTCAAAGGCTGCCTTTACACACTGTCAATCACAGTGAGCTCTATGGTGTAGGTCGTCCTTATAGTCCACCATTATCCGACATCGAGGAGGACGAGATCGCGCATGTTGTCATTGACACAGCGTTTGATCCATCATCAGCTAAGAACAAGTGCTTCAAGCCTCTCGCGACAAGGTCCTGAACACTAGCTGGAGTGCGGCGGAGAGGTTACGAGCAGAGGCGGGTGAAAGGGTGAAAAGCCTGGAAGACTTACGCAACAAGGTGGGTGTGCAAGTTCCGATGCCAATTGTACTTATCTTGTCAACAGCTCAAAACTTTCTATCGCAATGGCGTCAAGAAATTGACCTGGTGCATACTTACTAATCTCAATGCAGATCATGCCAAAGGTACGTATCTGGCTCTCCCCACACTGCTCTTGCACACTGAACTCTGGTCAGTCACCACCTAGATCTTCGAAACAAGGATGGGTCGTGATGGCGTTTGTATCTACTGCACTTTCCCACCCACATACGCGCTTCTCTGGAAGTCAATTTACTGGCTGCACTCGGAAATGCAGACTTGCTTGAGATATGGATTCGCGCTTGCCTGGAGGTAGACCTTTCCAGGCTATGCACCTCTCTTGTACAATCGCCATTGTACATCGGTAAGCTAGCGGCCATGGACTATCAGTATTTTGTTGTTATATAATTACTAGGGCTTACGCTCCAACAGACGTTCAACCTTGGCTGCTAGAGAAGGAAGGAATGCGCACAAACCATGGTCAAGTTATTCCCTACATATCCCAGGACTTACAACAGCACAGACTCGTATACGGAACAATCTCAAAGGTGTACGGGGAGTTATTTGAGTGGGTAAGACAGTTGGTAAGTTCGGTGAAATCTGCGTAGCATCCAAGCGCTAAATTGTTTCAATGGTAGATGGAGAATTACCTACAAGAAGAGTTCGAAATGCTGATGGAGGTCGCCTCAGTTTTGCCTGGCAACGCTCTTCCCCCCGTTGTTCCTTTCATTTCTCTAGTGATCAACATCAATGTTCGCACCAAAGCTCATAGAGACAGCGGTGATCGTCATCTATGTTTGGTGATACCTATTGGACACTTTGAGGGGGGGGCCTTGTGCTTGTTGGAGAATGGGCTAGTTCTGGAGTTGCGCAATGGTGACATAGCTATCTTCAGATCTAGTGAGGTAACCCATTTCAACCTAGACTACAGGGGGGGAGGGCGTCCTTGGTTTTCCAGACTGACAAGGAGTTTGCATCATGGATTAGGAATCAAAATGGATGGGTAGACAACAATACTATGCATTCTTTTGTATAACTTACACTAGAATTGCAATGCACCAGATTCTGTAGACCTTTTGTTACGTTACATGCATGGTCTCATATAAGCAGGTTACATTTTTACACGAACCACTTTTCTCACTACTACCCTATCATCACTATGCGAGTGAAAGGCAAAGGCAAAAGACCGCCTTCCCCTACTTCCTCAGCTCCTCCTGCTAGTAATAAAGGCAAGACAAAAGCAAGCAAAGTTATAACTGATGACCAGTATGACGAATTCCTGAAGTTTCAAGCTCAAAAAAGAAGGAAGCTGAACTCAATCATCGCAAAGGTTAGTGATGCTTTTCACTAATGTAATGATATTCAAATGCTAACTAATAGAGCATTGAATTAGGTTTGAGGAAGAATGTTGACGCCATGCTAGATGAAGAAGAGAGTAATACTGAGCATGAGATTACGGAGCATAACAAGAGGAAAAAAGGTGCGTAATCAACAAGATTTTGTGTGTATGATAACATCACCCATGATATAGTGAGCAAGAAGGCAAAACCTATGGACACAGATGAAGAAGTAGAAGACGATGCCAATCCTGATGATATTTTGCCTCACTTGGACCCTAAGAAAAAGAATACGCCCATAGCCAGTGAAGGTAAGTTATCATTGACATATCAGCTAGTATATTTGAACAATCATGTGTTTTAGATTCAGATCATTCGCGTCACCCAGAGGCAGATTCAGCAATAGACAGACGTAGCTGGAGAGCAGTCTGTGGTTAAGAAGAGAGGCAATGGTGTACGTCTGCTATACTTAATTGACTTCATAGCTAACTAATATTACATCTAGCTAATAGAAGTCAAGGATGAGTCGCAAGATGAAATGGCTGTCAGGCGTCGCAGAAGGGGGGCCAATAAAGGTGAAGTCAGACCACCTACTACCCTTGCATCTTTAAAAAAAGATGGATGCGGACCTTTGGTGGATCTTGCTCATCAACTGCTGAGAGTAAAAATTGCCCTGGAGAACGCCTTTCCTGGTCCTTCTGTAGATGTCCAGGACGCCTTTGCCTGGAACTGTATCAAGGAGGCTGGTAAAGAATCAGGCTCCCCAATGAAGGTTATGTTTGATCGCATTAGTGAAGATGATACACTCAAAGGCAGGGCATTGGCATATGTAAGTTCACTAATTTTTTATGAATACTTACTGACGCTGTTCTTAGGTATGGTCAGGTGCATCTCAGTTAAGGGGGGAGTTGGCTAGGAAGGCTAGAGAGAATGTGATTTTCATGTTGCAGCATTTACGTCCCAAGGAAATAGGTGATGTCTTTTCAGGTTATATATTTTTAAATCTAATCTCAACATTGTCTTCCTTCCTCAGCCGACATAGCTAATTGGGTTATATCTACAAGAAAGGAGCCGTTCCTTAGTGGTGAGATGGACATTAAAGTACGCCATCTACTTCTTACCTTTGTATATGTATACTGACTAGACGTGTATTCAGGCCAAGACCTTCAACAAGAACCTTCCTTTCCGCACACACCTCATCAAGCAACTTCTCATGGGCCAATTTTTTCAGGGCGCTGGTGCTGAAGGATTGCTTTACAAGGAAGAATTTCAAAAGCTTCCTGATAATCTTATTGCGCTTTTGGCAGCTTCAGTAAGTTTTATTATTCAATAATATTTCATACTAACCTTAACGCATCTTCAGATAGAGTGTGCATACAAAGGCATGCTCACAGGTACACCAGTTGTAGTAGAGTTCAAGGAACCAGTGTTTCAACCAAGGTGCATATATATTTTACTTTTTTGGATATTTTTTGGTTATATTACTGAACGTCATACATAGACATCAGTACTACTTGTCTAAACTCACTGAGTATAGCCTTAAGACTCCAGGCTATATGAAGAAATTGAGAGATGATCTGTGGACTGATATTGGGTACGTGTTTTGCGGTTTTAAAATCATATGATCTTGTTACTAACACTATGATAGAGAGGCTTGTCGTTTCCAGCTTAGAGAAGAGGGAGGCGACAGTGATGAATCTGATGTTGATTTTGATGCAATGGAGGAGTATGCTAGGCCAATGTCTGGTGTAGCAAATGTTGATGATGCTGTCGTCAACTGATATACTAGATTTTGTAAAATAAATATTTGACAAATGTATCATCTGGATGACGCAATGAATTGATTGAGATATGGAGCTATATAGAAATGTCATAGGTCTGTATAACATCATATATCAAGAGGATACAGAAGATATAAGGGTCAATGTAGCCTGGTATAGATGGTTATAGTCATACAAATGATCCTATTATGATGAATATAATTTTTTAGACAGACTATATGGTGCTATACCCCACTATAACGTGCTCTACAGGCCTATATAATTGGGGACTTAGCTATGGGGCTATAGGTCCCATATGGTCTATGGGGGGCTATAGGGCACTATACTGGGCTATATAGAGTTAGCATATTTTCCTGATGCGGAGAACCAGAATATGAGATATCCGAAATCCTAGACTTGAAGCTAGACCATTGTAGACGTCAATGCCAACTCTTATACCTCATCCCATGGTCCGGATATGAAGGAACGGACGAAGAGACTTCATGGTTACTAGCCACGGAACTCGGAAACGCGTCCAATCTAGTCTCGGCTTTCCACACCGCATATCCAGACAAACCCGGTCCTATTGCTATACAATGAATACAAAACGGATATACAAGTACATTAGTAGCAGAGAAAGCGGATCCAGAAATCCTTAGCCATCCATCTCCATGTCCCCAGCGGATCCGGATTCATCAGCGTCCTTCTCAGTGACCTTGGATTGGGCTGCCTCGGTGATCCGAATTCCATTCCGGATCCCCTCAAGAAGGATGTTCTGGAACTCCCTCTGCTGCTCCAAAATGCCTCCAAGTTAGTATTCATCCTCTCCATAGCAGCCCTACTCCCTTCCGCCGCTCCGATGCTCTGCTGGAGTAATCCGTTGGTCTGGACCAGCTCCGCTACAATGTTGTTAGCAGCAGCAACCCAGGCCTGATCATCATACTCCACTTCCACCTCATCCGCTACTGCCATCTTCATATCCGGATCCGGAGTCGGACTCTGCTGGCGCTTCTTACCCTTGCCTCTCGGAGATGGGTTCTCAGCAGCGCGTTGCCTCTTCTTAGACTTGGAATCCTTGACAAGTCCAGGCCTTCCAGGGCAGGTAACCTTATCCTTCTGGCACAGATTGCAAGCCTTGATCTATCCGAATGTTAAGAGTCACGGATCCGAAAAATCAAGGACGACTCACCAAGGAATTGCTATCGGCATCGGACCATAGACAGATCCGATTCTTCTTAGCGCAACGAGTACAAGACCCATCCTTATCCACTGAAATAGCGCGAGTCTACGAATCCGATAAGGAATGGATCCGATAAGCCACGGATCCGATGGTACAAATCATAACTCACCATTTCCGCTACAATAGCCCTGCGCCTAGTCCTCCTCCACTTCCCTTCGGATCTCGGCCTGTTCAATCTTCCTAATCCCATCCAAGTGTTTCCGTTCTGCCTCCTCCTCTTGTTGCTTCTGCTTTTCAGCCTCTTCCTCCTTCCGAACCTCATCCTCAGCAGCAGCCAGCGCGGCCTGTACATCCGCCAGAGTCTGCCTAGCGGTCTTCTTAGAGCCGGATCCGTTATCAGCCATGTTTGAGTTAAGCTAGTGGTAGGGAAAAAGTGGGGAAAGGAAGGAACACCTGCAATGCTTTGGCATCCATATATCTGTCGAAAATCTGAACTCAGCAACTTCTCCCATCAACTTCTCTTTTGTCTCGCACTCATACCATCCGTTCCAGATCGCTGATTCTCATGCCTCTAGGGATCGGCCCTAAGGGGGGGATACTGTCATATACCATATTCCCGGGTACAGATCCGAAGATCCGGATCTCAGATCCGATCCAGATCCGATGGACATATCCGTCGTCTGGTCCACAGATCCAATCTAATCCTTGTTTCATGTCCTGTTCATATAACTCTAACTATCGTTCATCTCCTTTCGGCATTCCTGTACACCGGTATACCGGTTATCCTTTACTTCCGTTATGCTTACTGATCCGCTACACTTACTGATCCGCTTTAGCTTAGACTTCATTCCCGGTTATGATACGTTATCCGTCCGACTTACCAATATGCTGTACACATACTTTGCTTATACTTCGTACATAGCCTCGCATCCTTGCTTATTGATCATTCCGTTAGTTATCCGTAGTATATAAACCCTTGTACATGCGCTGTAGCAGATCAGTTCGAATATCATCTTAGATTGCACTCATTCTGTCTGGACTCCAAGTCCCTCCGTTATCCATCCGGACTTGAGTACAATACTCTTGTCTACTCCGAGACTTAGGATTGATTCCTATAGTCTATATATCCGTCTCTGTCTCGGACAGTCCTCGCCTGCTAGTTTCTAGTTCGGATCCGATCCGGATTAGCCGTTACTATATACGTTCAATATCCGGAAGCCATAACGGATCCGTTACGAGACTTATCTGTCTCAATATACGCGATACTCTAGTACTCTGAAATAAGGGGCAAGACTCGGGAAAGGGGCACAGTGCACGAGCTGAGGCCGAAGCCCTTCGGATCCGATACTACTTGAGTTCGGTCTTAACATTATGCCACCATGAATATTCTGGAATGTTCTTTTGCACCTGCTAGAACATTCTGCTCCAGTTTTGGAATATTCTTCTCACATTCTGAAGTCATTACATCACCTTTTTACTTACATAATATTCCCACACAAAATGTATATAAGGAGAGCCCATTCTCCCCCCAAAAAAATAGATCTCCCACTTGTTGCATTCAAGAACCTCCCACTTGAGCAAATTGACTCTCACCTAAGAAGCTTCAGTCTGAACAAATTGCTGCTTACAAAGCCCATTTCCTTTGTAAGAACTGTCCAGACAAGTGCAGGGAAAGTGTTTCCCTTGAGATTACGTAAGTTTCTCGCGATAGAAACCCAGTTTTGTGAGACCAGTGTTCTCACCACGTAGTGTTTACTGACCAACACGAGCTTTGGTCACCATTGTTATTTGTGAGACCAGCGTTCTCACCAGGTATTTGTATACTGACCAACACGAGCTTTGGTCATTGTTGTTATTTGTCATTGTTTTCTATTTGTCATTTGTTGTTATTTGTGAGACCAGCGTTCTCACCAGGTATTTGTATATTGACCAACACGAGCTTTGGTCCACGTAGTCACATTTGAGACCAGCTTCTCAACAGTTAACCGTATATTCAGGAAACCAGTTCAAGTGTCTAGATGGTATATCCTAGACAATCCCATAGTTTCAATCAGAGATAATAAAGCTCTGGCTAATTAATCTAACTGATTGGTTTAGCAAGCCTCCCAAAACTCACACGTTATCTACCACGAAAGAAGAAAAGTCGTAGACCATGTTAATGAGGAATGGCAAGAAGTCTTATCCAGTGTAATTGTGGTGTCATTACATTCTTACACGTATTTATATAAGACCCTCGGTTATTAAGACACCAGCACGTGCGATGATATTGTTATCCGACGTGATTCTTTTAAACTCCCCACCGTGCAGCTGTGCTAGAAAAGAGTGCCGAATGGCTGTCCAAGGTGAGCAGGCAATCTCAACGCTCGCGCCACAGCCATCAGCCAGCTCCGTGTCTACAGGAGGCAATGTATTATCCAATGTCGGAGACCCCGGCTTAGACCAATCTTCCATGGTCTGTGTATCGTTTGCAAAGTCAGGCAGTTTGAGATTATAACGATTCATGGATGGATGTCTGCCAAGTAGGCCTTGCTGGCCAGAATTGAGTCAGCTTGCTTTGGTTTGTTGTGCACAGTCTCCATCTCAGTTGCCACCAAAATGGCTGACAGAATCTTAGTGTAACTTGTAGCATTATCATGTATGCCTCCAAGTGTTTGATTGTTTAAAATAAAAAGGAGGTTGAGAAAACTACTACCTGCATCTTCCCAGCTGAAATTTGTCATTGTTTCTGCAGGACAGAGCAAGGTGAAAGTTGGCAACACCAAACCCTAGTGCGGAATCACAAATCAAAACTTGTGTGTCGGAAATGCCCGGACAAGGACCCCGTAAGAACATAATGAGAGATTTGCAGCGCTTGATTATAACATTGAGTCTGCGTTGTCACTGGTCAGTGTTTGTCCATGCTGCTGCACACTGTTTCAGATGATTTAAAAGCTCAAATACCTGTTCTATGTCGACGTGGGCACTCTGTCAAGCATATCTGCCATCTACTTGGAGTAAAAAAGACTATTGTATACAAAGTGTACAGCTCTTTCCTGCAACTTGGAGTATCCACAAGCCAGCAAGAATACGGGCCGCG